>NW_019154085.1:53497413-53546718 GCF_002288905.1 Enhydra lutris kenyoni
AGGATTCTTTTTTTTTTTTAAGATTTTATTTATTTATTTGACAGACAGAGATCACAAGTAGCAGAGAGAGAGAGGGGGAAGCAGGCTCCCCACTGAGCAGAGAGCCCGATGCCAGGCTCGATCCCAGGACCCTGAGATCATGACCTGAGCCGAAAGCAGAGGCTTAACCCACTGAGCCACCCAGGCGCCCCTGGTTGATATTATTATTGACCTCAGATGAGGTCAATGGAGGCATTAACCCACTGAGCCACCCAGGTGCCCCAAGACTGGGAAGATTCTTATTATATCTTCCTTTGAAGTTTTGTAGAATTCACCAACAAAGTCCTTTTCGTCTAAAGTTTTTCTTCGTTCTTAACTATAAATTTAATTTTGTAAATAGATATAGAATTTTCTGGTTATTTATATCTTCTTGAATGAACTTTAGTAGTTCAAGTCATTTAAGAAGTCTGCACTTTTGGGGCACCTGGGTGGGTCAGTGGGTTAAGCTTCTGCCTTAGGCTCAGGTCATGATCTCAGGGTTCTGGGATTGAGCCCCGCATCAGGCTCTCTGCTCAGCAGGGAGTCTGCTTCCCCCTCCCCTGCCTGCCTCTCGGCCTACTTATGATCTCTGTCAAATAAATAAATAAAATATTTTTTAAAAAGTCATCTGCACTTTTTCTCTAATTTTAAAATCTTATTGGTATCAAGTTTTTGACAGTGTTCTTTTATTATGCTTTTAATAACCTTTGAAGTCAGAGAAATTAATAAATGATGGATCCCTCAATTTTTATTTGTATTACTTTAGACAAGGTGATAAGTCATCATGACTATGTTTGCGGGTATTTTCTACTCTGCATTTACCGCAGGCCAAACCATAATTCATAACCTCTTAATCCTTAAAAGACTTAGATCCCAATGAACACTATAGGTTTTAGTGGATTATTTTCCTTGGTCTACAAAAATGTATTTCTTTCTTCTGTTAAGATCATAACACAATTTTATGACCCCATTTATACAATTTTTTTTTCTGTTAAAAGAAAACAGACAATCCTATATTGAGAGATATTCAATAGGATTCCAATCCAGTATTCCTGACAAAACTATCAGGACAGCTGAGAAACTGTCATGGACTGGAGAAGACTGGGAGACATGACAACTAAATGCAATGTGGTACACTGGACTGTATTTTGGAACAGAAAAGGAACATTAAGTAGAAAAACTGGAGAAATCTAAAAAAAGGCTGACTTTTAGTTAGTAATGTGGGGTTACCTGGGTGGCTCAGTTGGTTCAGTGTCTGATTCTTAATCTCAGCCCAGGTCTTGTTCTCAAAGTTGTGGGTTCAAGTCCCATATCAGAATTCCTGCTGGGCATGGAGGCTACTTAAGAAAAAAAGAAAAAAAAATAGTAATGTGAAAATCTCAGTTGCTTAGTTTTTACAATTGTACCATCATAATGTAAACTGTTAATAATGGAGGAAACTGAATGAGCGATATATGGGAAACTTTGTGTTGTGTGTGCAATTTGTCTGTAAATTCAAAATTATCCAAAATAAAAAAATATATATTAAAAACTTTGTTGACTATGGTCAAGCTTTTTGTTTTGTTTTCAGCCTATTTCTCTGCCCACACCCTGTGCAATGAACTCTCATTTGACAAGCACTGGTACCATCTGCCCACATTTCTCTTAAATACACTCCAATAAGACTTCCATTGCTCACTAATTCATCAAAATCTTTCTTATCAAGATGGCCAATGGCATCACAATGCTAAATTTGGTGGTGAAGTTTGTCTTCATATTACGGTGCCTCTCTGCGGCGTGTGACACAGTTGATTACTCTCACACCTGCTGGAACTCCCATGATTTTCTTTCTCTAGAATTTCTTTCTCTAGAATCAGCTGTTCTCTTCCTTTTATGATCACCTCCATTACATTGATTTGACATTATTTTTACTTTGAGAATACCCAAATTTATTTTTCCCCACCTAGACCTTACCCTTGAACTCAGAAGTTATTTACCCAAGTTCTTTATTTACCAAATCACCTATGACGATCTTCCTAAACTAGTTCAATGTGACTCTTTCCATCCAGTTACTCCAGCAAAACACTTTGGAGACATCCTTCATCTTTTCATTTAACAATGTGTATCAAATTCAGCCTGAAATCCTGTAGCCTCTAACTTCAAAATATATCCCTAATCCAGTCACTTACCATTATACTCATTGCTACCATATAGATTTAAGCCCCAACCATTTTTTTCCTGTGCTGTATCAGTAATCTACTAAATAGTAACCTGTATTCCTTCCTTACCTCCCTAAAGAGACTCTTCCACAAAGCAGCCAGTATGATTCCCATTTCACTAAGAATAAAAGTGTTAACCATTTCAAAGACTTGCAGGGTCTACATCATAGCATTTCTTAATAACCTCTGACTTCTCTATACCTCTGTGGTGTTTCTTTGCTATAATACCAACAAGTACAGTTCCTCCTCAAACTCTTTGCATTACTTTTTTTTCTTTTTCTAAAATTTTTGAGATGTCTGCATGGTTATATCCCCGGTCTTCCTTCTTACTTCTTCCTCTTCAGTGAGGATCTCACTGACGATCTTATTTAAAATTACAACACCCACATCCTGACATTTCCCATCTGCTTTACTTTGCTTGCTTTTTATAGTAATTATTACCTTCTAACATTTTACATAATTCACTTATTTATTAAGTTTATTATTTGTCTCATGAACACAGAAATTATGTAGTTTTTTCACAGTATATAGTAGACAATAAATATTTGTTGAATGGATGAGTGAGTTGACTTATAATAATGGCATAAAAATCCTGAGTATTTTGGAAAGTTATTATTGATTTCTGCCTATAAACTGATATGACACCTATATTAAGAATAATTCAAAAAAAAAAAAAGAATAATTCCTACAGGAAACCTCTGCAGGAGGGTGACATGCTATACCTCCTTTTTCAAAGCAGTAGTTTTTTGGTAGCCTAGATGTGCTTATGTATTTTTCATCAATTGAAAACATTAACTAGATTTACTGAGTACTCAACTGTGTAAAGCACTCTATTTCTTTCTACTGAAATATTATAAAATAGAAATTTGTGCCCCTATTAATTTTATTAGAATGTGTTTTGAATGAAACCAAATTTGCCCCTTTTTGAGTTTAACTCAATATGAGACAGGTCTATTTATCAAAGATATTTTTATAGTAGAGACCAATTAAACCTGACAGCTTATTCACAATGGTTTCTTGTATGATAGAAGCTCAAACATATTACATTAAGGAGACAATATAATACAGAGTATAGTAACAAGAACAATTTGATTTTGGAATGTTTTCTGCTTATCTATATTTTCCTTTTCATTATTGTATTTTATATTGACAGGTCCTAAAGTAGAGAAAGATGAGAAATGCTGCTTTATTTGATTTCAGGAAACATTTTAGTAGCTTTCTATTATTATAACTTACAAGGAAATGATTGGGTAAAAGTGTTAAAAAGTTTTACCTTTAGTCCTTGAAGAGTCTTGATTGAGAGAAAAAAACAGGGAAGTACAGTCCTCAGATATTATTAACAAGTATTTAGAGAATACTTATTTATTCCAACCACCGTTCCAATAATTTTACTAATAATAAGTCATTAATCTCTTTAACAATCCCCTGAGGTAAATACTATTATTATCTTTATTTTATAGATCAGAAATGTGAGGCACTTGCCCATAGGTTAAGTAATTTGCCCAAGGATACAAAAAAAAAAAAAAAATTAGACGGTGGAGCAAGGTTTGAACTAGACAATCTGGTTCAAGAGTTTTGGTTCTTTTTTTTTTTTTTTTAAGATTTTATTTGTTTATTTGAGAGAGAGAAAACAAGGGAGAGAGCATAAGCAGGGTCCCCGCTGAGCAGGGAGTCTGATGCAGGCCCCCATCCCAGGACCCTGAGATCATGACCTGAGCTGAAGGCAGATTCTTAACCTACTGAGCCAGTCTTGTGAGTTTGGGTTCTTAATTCTTTATACATTGTTTTAAAGATTTTATTTATTTATTTGACAGATCAAGAGAGATCACAAGTAGGCAAAGAGGTAGGCAGAGAGAGAGGGGGAAGCAGGCTCCCTGCTGAGCAGAGAGCCCTATGTGGGGTTTGATCCCAGGACCCCAGGATCATGACCTGAGCTGAAGGCAGAGGCTTTAACCCACTGAGATGCCCAGGCACCCCTTAACTCTTTATACTTTGGCCTCGTTCCAACTATTATGCTTAGCTTTGCCTAGAAAGTATCTCCTAATTTATTCCTTTACCAGATATATAAAGTACCCACAGTTCTTTTTCGGAGGGTTTTGGGAATTGATGACCTATTTAGTAATCTGGTACATTGTAGCAGACTGATAGTGCATTATTATTTTGGGAGATTTTCTCTGTACTGCACACCCCTGTAGGGGAGGAACTTTGGGTCATTATAATTGTACCTGCAGCACCTGTTATAGGTAACTGGTATACTGAAGAAACCCATATTCTTGGTGTAATAAACAGCATTTACACAAAGTCCTTTTCCACTTAACTAATTCTTATAATATTCAGATAGGTTAGACCTATTTGTGGTGTGGTAACAAATATATCTTAAATTCTGTGGACTTTAGGTCATAAATGTGTATGTCTCCCTTATATAAAATCCACTGTAGATCAGGTAACCCTCTACAACTTCAAGTGAGACAATCTAGAAAAATGGCCTGTATCAGGAGTAGAAAGAGATGGAAAATTTTGCTATATCATTTTCAAATCCAGGTCTGAAGTTCCTAAACATCACCTTTATCCACACCCCACTGGCCAATCCTGAATCATATGTATACAATCTAACTTAAAGGAAGATTGGGAAATCTAGTTATCCTGTGTGCCCACAAAGGAAAAACAAAGCAAAAACAAAAACAAAAACAAAAACCAACTGTTTGATGATTATATGACATTATCTCTGTCAAAATTCAAATTTTTCCAAGATATAAGATGTGGAAAACCAGCTGTGTCAGGTGAATATTCACTTGTATGACCAAATTGACTCATTGATAGCTGGACAACAAGTTCAGCAGAGATTTGCAATTTTCTTCCAACATCTATTCTTTTCTTTGTCTGCAGTAATAGAAACCTAAATTTTTAGTACACACATGGCTGCTCTGAAAATACTATATCATTAGCTTTCTCTGCCTCTCAGTGTGGCTCTGTGACTTAAGTTCTGGCTGACAGGCTACAAAGGGAAATGTTCTGTACATTAACTGAGAAGTGCCTTTAATGGGACATATGCATCATCTCAGTTTTCTGCTTACATTTGGCCATGATGTATGAAAATAAAAAATGGCTGAGTCTGTAGCAACTATATTGAACCATTAGATCACATTGGGAATAGAAGCCAAACATGGCAAAAGAATAAGATCTATGAAGGCCAATTCCTTGGCAGATGTACCATCTCTTTTCTTAACTTTCTAAACATGGGAAAAAAGTAAACTTCTATTTTATTAAGCCAATGTTATGTTGTTATTCTTCAGCTACTTTCAGGCAGACCTTATCATAGATGATGCAGAAAGCAATCAGCTGGTTTAAAAAGATCAAGTATACCTTACATATAGAGTTATATGTTCTAACATGATTTTGAGGACTCTTATTCATTTACATTCATTGGCATTAAATTTACACAAGACCAGAGTGTGGTCTCTGGAGTCAAATTGTCTGAGTTTGATGTCAGATCTGCCACTTTCTGGATAAATAGCAATGGACAAGTTCTGTAGTGTTCTTATGTTACTCTTACATTTATTTAAACAGTAATATTTCAATGCAAATAATAAGCTTTTATAAAGATGAAATAAGTTGACACCTTCAAAATGCTGACTGGACTTACTAGCTCAGAGAGATTGGTCCTAAAATGTTTCATACAACAAATGGAGCAATGGCACTAACTGTTAAGATCTCATCATTGATTTAAACAAATGTTCTATACAAAGAATAATGTGTTTTTGGGTTTTTTTTTTTTTGGCATGGATAAATTTACTAATTTTACATGGTTATTCCGTGCTAATAAATTAGTAGTATTTAAACTATTATTTTTAAAAGTTTGAGTAATAAATGGTACATTCCTTTATATCTCAGAATAAGAAAAATATGTACAACATTAAAGATGCCAAGTCAAAAAAAGGTTAGGTTTAAATTAAACTCATTGGAGAGAATCTGACCCTGCTAAGTGTGTGTGTGTGTGTATGATTATATATAGCAGGGCTGTTCAAAGTATGGTCCCTAGATCAGCAACAGCATTAACATAATCTAGGAAATCGTTAGAATTGCAAAATCTCTGGCACCACCCCAAATTTACCAAAAGAGCAATCTGTGTTTTAAAAAGCCCAGTGATTCTAAGAGCAGGCTAAATTTTGAGAGCCACTGATATACACTTTTAGCTAAAATACCAAGGTTAAGAAAAGATTCTTAGTTTGTGCACATTCACTAAGTTGGTGACCTTAATGAGAATTCCAGCTCAGTTTTAGCAAGATTGGATTTTTCCTGCATGAATTTTAATGTATTTATTTGTTTTCTATTTTGTCTTTCTTCATTATACCTTAACTTTTTTAAAAATGTTTCATAGTAAACTCTTATGAGTACTTTGGTAAAAAGATGTTCTAAATAATCAAATGGTTTAGGTTACATGCAAACAAATTAAGATAAATGGTACAGACTTCCCCTGCTATGTGAAAGTAGAACATTTCTATACATCCTTTCACAAGGCAAAACTGAGGAAAGTGAAGAAGCGAGTGCTCCAAGATCCAAAAAATAACCAGTCTTGGGCTTTCCTGATACCTTAGGACACATCTGGCTAAAAGGTGCACAGAATGAATTGAAAGAAAACACAGATACAGACATAGTCAAAGATATGGCCACTTGATGATGAGAAATTTAAGGTAGTTCCTAAGGAAGGAGCTGGGTGGTGCCATCTCAAGTTCTGTTTGTGTGCTACCTTTGTAAGGGGTCACTGCAAAACAAATGCTGAAAGGTATTTTCACTTTTTGCCTATTTTCATTTAAAAAAAAGCTGTCTTCGTATGTTTCCGTTAGCAAAAAAAAAAAAAAAAAAAAAAAGGTACTATTGTAGGTCTCTTATGAAAACAATTTGCATAACATGAACTTTTGAAAAGCGTTATACCAGAGATACCAGTATTACTACTACCAGATCAAGATGCTTTACTTTTCCACTGACTTGAGATCCACTCTATATGTCACATTTTGTCAAAAGCATCAAAGAGCAACATCTCTATGGCTTGATAAAAATTAAAAAGGGCGGGCACCTGGGTGGCTCAGTGGGTTAAAGCTTCTGCCTTTGGCTCGGGTCATGGTCCCAGGGTCCTGGGATCGAGCCCCGCATGGGGCTATCTGCTTGTCGGGGAGTCTGCTTCCTCCTCTCTCTCTGCCTGCCTCTCTGCCTACTTGTGATCTCTGTCTGTCAAATAAATAAATATGATCTTTTAAAAAATTAAAAAGGAAAGAGATAATAGAATAAAATAATAAAATATAGCAGTGAACAGAAATGTAGTACCTAGAATACCCAGTGCTACTCACTGGGTATTCTAGAATTTAGGGTTCAGAAACCTTTCTGGTCATCAGTTGCCTGTCAGGATGGAGCTTGGGCAAGGTCCCTTTTAATATAGTCCCTTCAGTATATACTAGGATATATGTTTCATTATTTCAGAATATAAAATTTGCTTCCCACTTGGAATATTAACTATAGAATATACTTTCTTCATAGCTTTTCCTACTCTTTTTAAAGAGACCCACAGATTTCTGATGGATTTACCTTTAAAGTGTCTGGAAATTTTAAGTAAGCTCTATGCCCTACATCGGGCTTAAACTCATGACCCCAGGATTAACAGTCACATGCCCATATGGTTCCACTCATGTGAAATTTAAGAAACAAAACAAATGAGCAAAGGGAAAAAAAAAAAAAGAGAGAGAGAGAGGCAAACCAAGAAACAGAAGCTTTTAAAAAAATTTTTTTTATTTAAATGCCAGTTAGTTAGCATACAGTGTAATATTAGTTTCAGGTGTGTGATACAGTGATTCAGCACTTCCATACATCACCTGGTTCTCACCACAAGTGCCCTCCTTAATCCCCTCCACCTATTTAACTCCACCCACTTCTCATAACCAGTTGTCTCTATATTTAAGAGTCTGTTTATATATAAGTCTGTTTACACACACACACACACACACACACAAACACACACACACGGTACATATACATATACTCCATCTTCCTTATTCATTCAGCAGTCAAAGGAAACGGGCTGTTTCTGTAATTTAGCTATTGTAGATAATGTTGCTATAAACATTAGGTACATGTATCCCTTTGAATTAGTGTTTTGTTTTGTTTATTCTTTGGGTAAATACCTGGTAATGCAATTGCTAGGTCATAGAGTAGCTCTATTTTTAACTTTTTGAGGAAACTCCATACTGTTTTCCAGAGTGGCTGCCACAGTTTGCATATCCACCAACAGTGCAAGAGGGTTCCCCATTCACTACATCCTCACCAATACCTGTCGTTTCCTGTATTGTTGATTTTAGCCATTCTGACAGGTGTGAGGTGATAGCTCATTGTCATTTTGATTTGCATTTCCCTGATGATCGGTGATGTTGAGCATCTTGTGTTTGTTGGCCATCTGTATGTCTTCTTTGGAAAAAATATCTAAAGAAACAGACTCAGCTATAGAGAAGACACTGATTGTTCCCAGAGAGGAAGTGGGTGAGGGTAAATTAAATAGGTGATGGGGATTAAGGAGGGTACTTGGTGTGATGAGCACTGGATGATGTGTGGAAGTGTTGAATCACTCACTATATTGTACACCGAAACTAATATTGCACTGTATGTTAACTGACGGGAGTTCAAATAAAAACTTTAAAAAAATAAAGTATTTGAAAGTTTGATGGAAATCTTTAAAACTTTAATTTAACAAAATAAAATAAGAAAGCAATTATAATATGTGATAAATGTCACCAAGTTTAATCTAGTTTGTTTAAAATCTTTAATTATTACATGTTTTGATAGCCTCTGAAAAGTGCTTTTATTTTATTTAAAACCCAATAGGAAATTTATTGGAATCTTCTCCTTCAATACTATATTTAACCTGTGCATCCTTAAATACTTCCCTCTGTGATTAACAAGGAGGTTAGGGAGTGGTATATGGTGAAGAAAAATTATACTTATCAATCACTCCATGGCTGTCAATTTGCTTTAGACTTTATTCCCAAGGCACTGCTTCCTGAATGTAATTCAAGTAAACTTATCCTGCATCTATAAAGGCAAATTTTTTCACATCAGTTTTTAAATTCAGTCTAAAGAATATTAGTGAACATTTTTTAAAATAAAGGTTTTAATATGAGACAAATGTTTTAGTATTTTCTTCTTTAAACCATGTGAACCTTGGCACTAAATATGTTAATACAACAAATTAGATATATGTTTATTAAAATATCAACTTTGGAAAAGAAAACAAAATGTTTATATCTATATGTATACATGTGCATTCTAAATCAGTTTTGATGTGGTTAAATGTGTTCAAACATTTTATAGCAATAGTTTATTTCATTACTGTAAATATCTATATTTAAATATTCCAAATGGACATATTATATATAGTCTTTCTATACCACAGAATGATGCCCTTTTTATCTTTGAATCATTTCTCTAGCTCTTTAAATTTTTGTTTTCTTATTATATATCATAGAGGAGATATTGTTTGTATGTTTATTGCCAAATACATTTGTAAAGCAGAAACATCCAAATTATTTCCATTTATCTATCTACTGATTAATCTTATTTACTGACGGTATGATAACAAAATAATAATTAAATATTGAATTAATATTTTATGCTGCAATACCCAAGGTTAGTCATGAAATCAATGTAACATTTGAGATGTGACCCAGTTGCTTTTCTCTCTGCATATGAAAGAACAAGCATGAATTATACAAAACCCAGTAAAACTTCTTATATCTCGGAAGGAAGACATCAGTGTTCTTAGAACTGAGGATATTAGGGTGAACAATCTAGATAATATCCTTTCCTTCATGTCACACACTCCAGTGTCAGATGGGGAGAAGGGGATAGTGTATAAACAAATAAATAATTGATTATATAAGTGAGATAGTTTAAATAATGACAAAAAGAGTATGAAGACAATAAAAGAATCATAAATAAAATCCATGGTTGGTGATGAAAACCTGAAAAAAAATTAAATACCATGATCAAGGAAGGATTTTTCTAAGGAGATGAGATGTAATCTGCAACTTGAATAATGAGAAGTTAGCTATACTGATATTTTATGGAAGAAGAATAACAGAAAGAAAAAAAAGTACATAGAGAGAGGAATGTAGAGACAGAGGACTACCTCATACTCAATATTGGATGTGATAGAAAATGCCTCCCTTGTAGACTGAATTTAGCCTGAACTCACTTCTAAGCCCATCCTAGACCTTGATAATTATTAAGGTGGTGGTGGCTTGAGGGGAAAACCAAGTCCCCTGACCAAGATAAAGACAGATGGAATGTTTTAATAATGTCTTTAAAGCCATAGAACACTTTGGTCATGCAATATAAACATTCAAATCAGAAGCCAGAGGAAGCAAAACTAAACTCAAATCATAAGTTCTGCATCAGGATAAAAAAGGATTAATAAAAATATAAAAGGAATAACTAAATTATGAAATAAAACAGTGGAAGTTTCATGTTTGAATCATTATGGAATTGGGTATTAAAACAAATGAATAAGAAAACAGGTAGTGAAATGTAAAGAGAAGAGAAATAATTTCTCAAAAGCTGGAAATTAGTGCCAAAGTTGACTACAAGTAACAATAGCACTTGAGACTTCATAGAAATATCAAGAGAATCCACCACACATCCAGTAGATTTGAAATAAAGATTTAAGATTATTTACTGTAAAGGG
Source organism: Enhydra lutris kenyoni (assembly GCF_002288905.1). NCBI lineage: Eukaryota > Metazoa > Chordata > Mammalia > Carnivora > Mustelidae > Enhydra > Enhydra lutris. The sequence goes on from NW_019154085.1 coordinate 53,508,355, forward strand.
GGGGAGGTAACCTCTATTGCTTCTCAGTCACCATAGGAAAGCAATTTCTAAAATTCATAATTAAATAGAAAATAGTAATAACAACTTAATCATTGCAAAAAAAAAAAACAGAACACAAAATTCAACACTCATTCCTAATAAAATTTTTGAGATAGAATGTTATTTATTATGATAAAACCCATTTACTTCAAACTAACAGCCAATCTCATGGTTGACAATAAAACTCTGCATAGATTGTTATTGTCAAGAAAGTCAAGCAGGCTCCATTATGGCACCATTTTTTACCTCATTTGAAACTGATGGCCATCCTATTTATATACTAAGAAATGAATAAAGAAGTAGAACAATAAAAAAAGGAATCAAATTACTATTAATGTAGCAGTATCACCATATTCCTAGAAAACCAAAAAGAATTATCTGACATTTAGTAAAAAATAAAACCAGAGCTAGGCATTTACAGTTTATAAATGATATAAGAAATCAATAACCTTATTATATATAAATAATAAAAGGCTAAATATACACAGGAGTTGATATTTCTAATTGCAAGAACTAAAACCCACTCTTGAACTAAATTTCCAATAAATTCATATAAACCATATAAAAACAGTAAAGACATAAAATTCCTCTAAGAAAATGAGACCTGACTATATAGAGAGTCATATTTGTTCAAGATTGAGATTTATAGATTTATTATTATATTATGTTATATTATGTATACCATTTCTCCTAATTAGCTGATAAATAGAAGTTGATTTCTAATGCAAATATCAAGCATATTTCTTTTCTTTTCTTATCCTTTTTTTTCTTTTCTTTTCTTTTTTTTAGAGAGAGAGAAAGAGACAGCAGGGGAGGGCAAAGGGAGAGGGAGAAGAGAGGATCTTAAGTAGGCTCCAGGATCTGCATCGAGCTGATGTGGGACTTGACTTCCTGACCCTGAGATAGTGACCTGAGCCAAAATCAAAGGTCAGACACAAACAAGTGAGCCACCCAAGCATGCCAAAAACGTTTTGTTTTTTAATTTGATGACTTGATTCTAAAATTTGCTGATTTTTTTGGCTATATCCAAGATATTTTGAAAGAGAAATACTGATTAGTCATTGGAGGTGAGGCCATTTTAGAGGAAGATTGTCTCATCAGAGAGAATTTTAATTCTATAATAATCAAAATAGGGTAATTTTAGCACCTTTTTGATGTTAAGGCAAAGAATTAAAAAATACTGAAGCATAAATGTGTGTAGAAAGACACTATCTCTGTGAAACTGTCCTTGGTACAGCTCTGTGAGACTCTGTGATGTCATACACTTATCTGGAACCCTGATTTTGGCAATTACAACCCTGGGGACCCCTCCGGATCTCCTGGTCTGGAGGTCATCAGGAATTTTAACTGCAGCACCACAGGACTATTTATATTAATGTGCTTTAAAAGCTGTTGCCTGAAGGTCTGGCTTCTAATCAGCCTGAAACTAGGTGCTAAATGAGATTCCTCCCCTTGGATCACTGACAGGTGTTGGCAAACTCTCAAAAATGGGGTCATATCAAGAATAAACCAGGCAGTTTAGAAAATCACAAAAGTTTGAGGGACAACAAAGAGCTAGGGCAAGTTTGAACGAGAAGGATTACCTAAACTAGACCATGTCTTCAAGACTGAGCTATAGATTTTGGCTCTGATTCCAAAGGCAAGAGAATCAAAAGCAAAAATACACAAATGGGGCTACATCAAACAAAAGCTTCTGCACAGTGAAGGAAATCTTAATGATACAAAAAGGCAGCCTACTGAATGGGAATCAATATTTGCTAATCATATAGCCAATAGGGCTAAAAGCCAAAATATATAAAGAGCTCATACAACTCACTACCAACAACAAAGAGAACCAAACATTCCAATTAAAAAATGAGTAGATGATCTGACTAGACATTTTCCCAAAGAAGAGACAGATGTCTAAGAAGCATTTGAAAAGATACTCTACATCATCAGTCACCAGGGAAATGCAAATCAAAACCACAATGAAACATCACCTTACACCTGTCAGAATAGTTATTACCAAAAAAAACAAGAAATAATAAGTGTTGATGAAGATATAGAGAAAAGGGAGCCCTTGTACACTGTTGATAGGAATGTAAATTGGTGAAGCCCCTTATGGGAAACAATATAGATGTTCCTCAAAAAATTAAAAATAAAGCTACTACATGAACCAGCAATTCTAGTAGTATTCAGAAAAATGAAAACACTAATTTGAAATGTTCTATACACCCCAGTATTTATTGAAGCAATATCTATAATAGCTTAGACATGGAAACAACTTAAGTGTCTGTTGGAATGGATAAAGAAGATGTGGTCTATATATACAATGAAATAATACTTAGCTATAAAAAAAGGATGAAATTGTGCTATTTGCAACAACATAGATGACTTTGAGAGTTTTATACTAAGTAAAATATGTCACACAGATTTAGAAAAATACTGCATGATTTAACTTATATGTGAAATCTAAATAAACAAAACAAAAATGAACAAAACCCAGATTCACAAATACAGAGAACAGAATGGTGGTTGACATAGGGGAGGACAGTTGGGGGTGTGTGAAATGAGTAAAAAGGATTAAGAAGTACAAACTTCCAGTTATAAAATAAGTGAGTCATGGAGATACAGTGTACAGCTTGGAGGATATAGTCAATTAGATTTCCAGTTATGGAATAAATAAGTGAAGGGAATAAGAGGCAAAACATAAAGAATATAGGCAATGACAGCATTGTATAGTGGCAGGTGGTAGCTACATTTGTGTTAGCAGAGCATATAGAGAACCTATAGAACTTATAGAGGACCTATAGAGGAATTGAATCACTACCTTGTACACCTGAGACTAATGTAACATTGTGTGTCATCTATATCCAAATAGAAACAATTTCAAAAAGTAATATTGTAGTAACTTTGTAAAGTAACATAACTAGAATTACTGTGATGACTATTCACAAAGTATACAAATGTTGAATCAGTATGTTATGTACCAGAAATTAGAATAATATTGCATGTCAATTATATTTCAATAAATAAAGTAATTCTCAGCATAAGTTTATATATTTCAAATATTGTATTCTGTATTAACTGGAAAGAAAGAATATAAATCTATCAACTTAGAAATTACTGCAATGTTAGAGGGATTTGTTAAAAAAAAAAGATTTATTTGCCATTTAAGCATTCCAACCACTCCTATGGTTAAAAAATGAAAATGCATTAGATATTTTGTATATACTTAAATATATACTACATACCATATACTGTGAAGAGAATAAATAAATCAAACATGGCTTGATTTTCCAACTGCCTACTGGACATTTTCACATGAGGGAATTTGCTCCTTAAATAGCATTCAAACTGTATTCAGCAGCCACACTTTGTTGGAAATTGGGGATTCAAAGATGAGCACAACATAACTCTGTAGAACCAGCTTATCGTACTGGTATCCAAAACCAAACTTATCATTCTATCTCTTCTAAACCTGCTTTTATTTTTATTGACCCTCCCAGCCACTCAGCTGAAACCTGAATGTGGGCTTTGATGCATCATCCCCAATAAAAAGATGCCCATCTTGCTCAAAAACAAAAGCAAAATAAACCAAGAAACAGAAGATACTGAGCATATTAAACTATTTATAAGAATTTATTATATGATAAAGTTATGGTTTCAAATCTGTCCACAAGTATTAATACTAGACATATGTAAAAACAATGAACATTTGATAAAATTATTCAAGTGACAAATTACATGATACTATGCGTAATTGTGGCAAGATAAAAAGCATTAGGATGTATTTTGGCATGGGCAAATCATCTTCAAAAACGTGGAATTTAATAGGTTTGGAGAAAAGTGTTTTCTGTTTTAGTTTAATTTTTTCTTTGGCTTTTTTATTGTAGTTTTTGACAGTATTCTTACATTGTGCCCCAAAATATCATTATCTCTACAGCTAGTCATTTATATCCATGATTATCTCTTACACATCTTCTCATGTTTTTTCTTCTCTGTATTCTAATAACATGAAAACCATGCAAACTATTTCAAATTATTTTATCCTAAGAACTCTAATCCTCTGCCTGCTAGTGGTTGTCTATTTCAAAGACCAAAAAAAAAAAAAAAAAAAAAAAATTGAAGTCCATAGAAAATTCTAACTTCCTGGCAACCTTCTTATATCTGGGAAATGTATACATCATGGTTATGATTAATTCTCTGTATCATCAATCCTGTCTTTCACTAGTAATGACGTTCTTTTAAAGAAATTTGATTATACAATTTCCCTTCCATGTTGATCTCCATCAATGATCTTTTAGATGGTGAATGAAGCAACTGAAAACACTTTTCATATTTTAAACATGCTACATACATTGCACCCAAAATTCAACTACATATAAAGAATCATACAGATTCTTTTTCATTTCAAAGAAACTCAAATTTAACTTAATGATTATGGAAGAAATGATAAATGATTGAGTTAAATTAAATTCTCTTTAAATGTTAAGTAAAAGCTATGTACAAACATGAATTGAAATGTAGAAGAAATAGTCATTTTCAACCACGAAATAAGATACACTTTTGGTTTCCTTATTGCAGTTGAAAAAAATGCTACAAAGGGAAAAATTGCTTATCTGGAAAATTTGTGGTTAAAATGGAATAACATCAGATTAATATTTAAAATATTAATATTATATAGTATTTTAAAATATTAATATTATATAATATTTTAAAATATTAATATTATATAAATATAAAAGGTTTCAATTTAGAGTCCTTTCCTCTCACTGTTTTTACTAAAATCTATTTGCTCTTTATGTTTAATCACATTCCTTTGCCTATTAGAAGCAATATCTTACATAAAATATTTAAATACATATTTATACACTTATGATATATGGAATATATACATTTGAATATATATAACATTTTTGTCCCTGTGATTCTATTAATCATTTATTTGATTTTTCTTTCCACATCAAATGATTTTATTATTACATCAACATACCAAATATATATATATTATGTGTATAATATATGTACCTATATGTACACACAGAGAAAAGATAATGCTATAAAAATCAGGGAATTCATGGTGATCCTCAAATTTTAACCCACTGTAAAATATATTTTACTGCAAAGAAGACAGTGTTGATCCTTAAAACAACTTATAAAATGATGGCATTTTCTTTACACTGAGAAATATTTTTTTTTAAGATTTTATTTATTTATTTGACAGACAGAGATCACAAGTAGGCAGAGAGGCAGGCAGAGAGAGAGGGAAGCAGGCTCCCTGCTGAGCAGAGAGCCCGATGCAGGACTCGATCCCAGGACCCTGAGATCATGACCTGAGCCGAAGGCAGCGGCTTAACCCACTGAGCCACCCAGGCGCCCGAGCAATATTTTTTTTAAACGAGAGACAAATTTGGTAACCTCCAAATGACAATTATACTACCTGGACTCTAAAGGAGCTAACTACAAGCCAGAATCTCAATCTGTAGAGGGTCCCTGGGAGCCAAGAAATCACATTCATTTGCAGGATTATTTCGGGTGCAGAATTTCTTAATTACTTAGACACATCAGAATTGAACCCCAATTCTGCCTGAAACTTTTGCTGCAATGATTGTCATTCTGCTAAGTTTATTCCTAAAACTGCTGTGTGTGACCATGTTCCACATTTACCTTTAAGTTTAAGCAAATTATGAAAAGCAGGCTTGTCAAAGCTGTCATAGCTGAATATCATCATCATCACATAACTGTTTGGACTTAAGAAAAAAGTTCAAACTGTGAAGGGTTTTGGAAGCAGATGGTTGAAGAAGATAGTCTGGAAGGACTTTCCAGGTTTCTCTCTTTAAAATATCATGCCATGGCTTTAGTGTCATTTCTGCTAAAATGGCAGATAAAGAAATTTAGGCTCAGAAAAGAACATCTACTTGTCTAAGGTCACTGAGGTAGTGACAGAGTCGAGGCTTAGACCCAATTTTCAGTGGCTCCAAATTTCACTACTGCATGCACGAATGCCTTCTTGCATATCACTATTTGTTCTTAAAGCACATATTTGCTGGTTTTATAACTCCTGTTGACAGCATGAAAAGGCCTTAATTCTTTCAGGCACTTGCCTTTTTTGACTCTCCTTCTAGATACAGACTGGGATGGGTCCACCAGCAACTCGGATGGCTAATCATACAACATATGAAATCTCCATAGGAGTCAGAACGTTCCTTGTACTTCTCAGTTTTTACATGGGTGTGGGATAACTTGGTTTCAGAATCCATATAGAAGATGACCTGGGCATTATCTTTATTCTGCCAGTTTTATAAACTTAGCAAGACTCCAGAGGTATAGAGAACTTGCAAAAGAAGACACAATTCTTAGAAAAGATTTATCACAGAAGTTGGTTATAGGAAAAGCTTAGAGGTACAATATGGTAACTTCTTACTCTGAATAATCCCGCCAAAGAGTTATCATAAAACACAGCTAGGCATCTAGAGTTTGTATCTTAAAATAGTTAAAACTGCTGCTGTTTCATTTAAGTTGGAACATTTGCTAAAATACGTAGATAATACTAGCAAAATAGAGTTCACAGGAAATACCAAAATAGCAATATTTTCTGAATGAAAGTATTGGTTTCAAACAGTAATCTGAAAATGCTTGTTTAACCTTCAAACAAACTATATTATATATTTTATATATATAATTTATTCATTTTAGAGAGAGAGCGAGAGAGCACATACATGGTGTGTGTTGGGGGGTAGGGGGACAGAGGGAGAGGGAGAGAGAGAATCTCAGAGATACTTCACTGAGCAGGGAGCCCAGCTCTGGCCTTGAGCTCATGACCCTGAGATCAAGACCTGAGCTGAAATCAAGAGTCTGATGCCTAACTGACTGAATCCCCCTAGAAACATAGAAAGGAGATGTGCCTTGGTTTCTCTCTTCCTCCAGTTTCTAATATTCAGAAATATTATGAATGCAGGCACCCCCCTCCCAAACAATATACTTTTTAAAATTAAACCTGGCCCATGACTACAGCCCAGAAGGAACCAAAAAAGGCATTTTCAAGAAGCAGATAGCTCTATCAGTTATATTTGCAAGGCAATGCAAGAAACTTGTGCTCCCTAAGTTTCCTGCATAGCTAGGATCTATGTAGTAGTGAACTGGAGCAAATGTGTAGCGTTTCCTTAATGCAGTTGACTAAGAATTTGCTTTGAACCATTATATGGAGGATTTGATTCCTTTGAAGTTATAACAGGTGAGCCACTATTAAATGAACCATAAAGTGTCCACTAATAATAACTGGGAAAAGATAAACAAATTGCACAGAATTATGGTGCTAGATCAGATCCAGATTGGGGACAATTATGTTAACTACTTGAGACAAAGGACCTCATCAATATAGGAAGGGTGAGGGGTTAAAAACAAACCTCACAATTTTACTGTGTCTACTTCTAGACACTATTTAAGGCATTTACAGGAGTAAGTAAAGTATCTTTCACCGTATAGCAAAATGTGCTTACTTTGGTCAATAATCTTTGTAAGCTGCATGTTCTACAGGGTGAGCTAAATCCTTCTCAATTTTTGTTGCTGTGCCTGTAGCAAGTATTGAGTAAAGAGTTCTGTCAGGTGTTATTTTGAAAGGTTCTAGAACAATTGTGTATGTAATTAAATATACATTTAAGAATGTGGTTTCCAGGGCCGGTAGACCAGGTAAACTAGACCTTTTACTAAACAGTGCTTTTCGGAGTGCCTAAGTGGCTCAGTGGGTTAAAGCCTCTGCCTTTGGCTCAGGCCATGATCCCAGCATCCTGGGATTGAGCCCTGCATTGGGCTCTCTGCTCAGTGGGGAGACTGCTTCCCACTCTCTCTGCCTGCCTGTCTGCCTACTTGTGATCTTTGTCTGTCAAATAAATAAATAAAATCTTAGGGAAAAAAAACAAAAACAGTCCTTTTGAAGAAGGCGCCTGTGTACCAGATTCTATTGTAACTTGAATTACAAAACAAACCTTGAAAGCTGGATTGAAAGGTATCCAGACAAGGAAAGGGAAAACACCGTAGTTATTTCAAACATAGGGAATATGATGCAAGGAATTGAATTATCTGTGTGATGGAAGAGTCAAGAAACCAGGGAAGCAACCTAAGGAAATAATAAATAGCAGGAACCATACACTATTCTTATGGCTGAAGGAAAATGGATGGAAATTGTGTTATAAAATCTGGAAACCAGAGTCATCCTACATAATCTAGAGCCATGGTTGAGACTGCCACATGGGTGCCATGACCATGGAGAGAGGAACAGGCTGGCAGGAGCTGGAGCCACTGAGAACACCTAGACATCAGTGGCAGAGTTAGAAAGGAGCTGTGCTTTGGTTTCTCTCTTCTCCAGTTTCTATATTCTGCCAGTGACTCCTGTCAGCTAAAACCAACTAACTCTAAGTTAGTTGGCAAAAGAGGCTTATGCCTGAATGTAGTTCCATGAGATCATAGAGCAGAGCAAAGACAAGACAGAGTCGATGTGAGAGCAATAGGCAAACGGCTGGCTCAGTGCTTGTAAGCTTACAAAGAGACGTCAAAAACACCTTCAATGTCAAGTTGATCGATTATTGGTCTGTTCCACCAATAATGGATTAAATTTCATCTCATGCTCATAGCTATTAACAAACAATGGTGTCCTTTCTTATCCTGCCACTTTGAATATGTTAAAATCCCCAGAAATCGCCTGATGACTGATAGCTCTTGAACATCATACACTTTTAAGGATATTTTTTCTTTGTAAAAGTTTTTTTACAGACAGATTATATATATAATTGCCCATAGATTGGCCAAATTGTGGCACTTACGCCTGGTTTACAGATACTTTCAAATTCCTCTGTCTTATATTTTTTGGATTCAAGTTAAACCACTCTGAAGAAATGCTAGTTGCCAGATTGTGCTTAGATGGTGGGGATGCTGAGTCTTAGCTTTCAAGGAATTCAGTGGAGAATTAGGCTTTTTGCTAAATACTGGTTCTCAGTATTTTGATAGGTGATATTTAAAAATGGGAACAAGTAGTTCAACGCAAGCTTCTCAGAGGAGGAGATGCCTGAGTTGAGGCTTCAGGAATTAGTAGAATGGAAGAAATCACATTTCAGAGATTTGTGATAATGCAACTTCCATTTGGTATTTTGTAGTTTATTTATTTTTACATTCTCTCTTTATCAAATGTTTACTATCCAAATAGTAAATGTTTATTGTAGAGTAACTAGTTAGTACCCTAAGAAAAAAGAAAAAAAAAAAAAAGGCTCCATTAATCCTACTAATTGGAAACATTTCAACATGTATCTTTCCAGATATTTTATGCCTAGATGCATATATCAATTTACTTTATAAAAACAGAATAATTCTTATAAATGAAAAATAAATCATGCATTTTTTAAAAATTATGCATTTTGTATTACTGTCGTTTGCAAGTAAAAATATATTATGAATTTGTCTGGCAATACTCATAACCTGTTTCTTCAATTATAGGGTATGATATTTCAGAGCATAATTTCTAAAACCAATCATATTTCATTAGACATTTTGGTCACTACTAAGTATGCAATATTATGAGGAATGCTACAATAAGTTTTCCTATTTCTGTTGAAACACATAATTAACTATATGTTTAGGATAAATGTCTGAAAGAATAAAATACATATTCTCATATTAAACACATTTTATACACATTACCTAAAGAAAATCTTCCTAATTTATAGACACGAATAAAATGATTTAGAAGTTAAGCAAGAGGGTGATTGTTTTATTATACACATCAAAACTAGGTACGATAACTATTGATATGTTTTATTATGAAAGAGTAATTTTAAAAATTTTCTTAAGCAAATACAGTAAATTTTATTTTTAAAAAAGACACCTGGTTGGAAAACTGGAACCGTGATTTTCCTCAAGCAAAATGTCCTTTTAAAATCCACAGTGTTTGGGGCCCCTGGGTGGCTCAGTGGGTTAAAACCTCTGCTTTTGGCTCAGGTCATGATCTCAGGGTCCTGGGATAGATCCCTGCATCAGGCTCTCTGCTCAGCAGGAAGCCTGCTTCCCCCTCTCTATCTGCCTGTCTCTCTGCCTACTTGTGATCTCTGCCTGTCAAAATAAATAAATAAAATATAAAAAAAAAATCTGCAGTGTTCTGATTGTTTTTACTCAGTTTACTAATGCTGAACACTTTTATTACAAAAGATTCGCTGCTGTATATTTAAACAAAGATTTGTAAGACTTCCTACAATAGCTTTTATAAAAAAGTAATTGTCAGATATTAGCATTTGGGGGAGATTATAAGATTATCATTATAAGATTAAGTAAAATGACATGAGATTGTGGAAAGGGATCAAGAAAATTTAACTCAATATATCTGTTGTAATAACAGACCAGGGCTATCAGTTACTTAGGAAATTTTTTCAAACTACATTTGCCTCTACAATCCTGCCCATTACTCACCCAAAGCGTCCAGGGCATTCTGCTTGTTCCTTCCTTCTTTCCGTCCTTTTTCTTCCTTTCTTCCCTTCCCCCTTGCCTGCCTCCTGCCCTTTTTTTTTTTTTTTTAATTAAAACTCAGTTCAGATCATGTTTTTTAGTACACAAAAGGAAATTTAAATAGCCCATAATCTCACCATCCAGGTAATCTTAATGAGTATTTTTAACTAAAATGAACACAATTATCTACCAAAAATGTCAATAGAAAATGGTACAAAATGAGAAACAAATATTTCTTTTCTTTTCCTTGACGCTGCTTTTTAAAATTATTCACCATCAGTTTTTCCTCTGCATATTTCCAGAAAAATAATATACGTGAACCAGTATATATGTAAGAATAATATCTCTATTTCTATATTTAGCTATAGGTGGATATGCATCTTCTAATTTTTAAACTCAGAATAAATCTTACAATGTGCACTGCTCTAAGCTTTTGAGAACATTGCATAAACAGATCTACACACTCTTTTTATTAATGCCAAATTATTCTGTTATGTGGATACATACCAATTTTATTTAACTGTATCAAGGAATATTTAAGGATGGATTCTGACATACCCAACATCTTACTAAGAACAGCTATAGTCTAGTTGAGAAAATATAGGACAGTAAATAACAAGTAGAAAATAAAATTTACGAGTTGTTTGAAAAGTGAGATTATCTTATTTAAAATGGGAGCTCCAGAGCCTTTAATCTTGTGCTTTTGCCTCAAATTCTGATGAGTAATTTTCTCAGTAAAATTTAGATCTCTAAATTGGCAAACAGGAAATCTTCGAAGTGTCTATAAACTTATCTACTATCTTTGTCTTAGGTAAAACATAGTGCTTGTTATTATGTACAATTTTGGATCTCATAAGGCAAAACAGGACTTACTTTGTGGTCTGATTGTTTTCAAATCGAGAAAGTGAAAGTGAACTCCTCTCAGTATGTTTGTCTAAGCAAGTAAGCTAAAGGATAGACTTGAAAGTATAATTTAGGCACATATTTAACTATTTGAAACTGTTTTCATACCATTGCCTAGGTAAAACTCCTACCTGACTTTCCTGTGTTACAGTACTGAAATCTGATGCAAACCAGATTCTGGGTACTGCAGCTCTAACTTTTCTAGCGCCCTAAGCACCCCATGCCTTGCATTTTTAAAGACCAATTTCATTTGCTGTTTCTTGGCATTAAGAAATATAGTAAAACAGCATCCCCAATCACATTACTTGTTCTGTTATGAATTCTGTTTGCAATTCCACTACTGCATTCAATATGTGCATTTACATTTAAGTTAACATCTAGAGTTGGATAAGATGATTTGGAACATTTTACATTTAGTGCTAAAGAGAAGACATTTGATATTTATTCGCACTCTGCTCACCACCAGCAATTTCCAGATCTAAAATCACATTACATTCTGTTTCACATATAGTGGCATTTCCTAAGTGTCCTGCCATCATACTTTACTATTATTAAACCAATAACACTGGGTTATAATCTCTCTAGAGGTCCAGAAGGGGGAATCTAAAAGGAAAAAAAAAAAAAAAAAGACCAACGAGCTTATAATATAGATGCAAATTAAATTATTACAGACATTTTTTGTATAATTCTTCCTTAGTATTTAAAAATTTAGAAATAACAATCTGATTCTTAATATATGCTCAGCCAGAGTCAGTGTCTTCACAGAAATGTCACCAGCACATTAAATAAAAATTTTTTTTCTTGCATGACTAGGATATACCCGCCCAAGGACCTTGTTGTTGTAGAGCAAAGTTAAGTAAGACACTTTTACTGTATATTTGTAGAACTAATAGAATGACTTAAATGTGTTTTAAGTGATTAAGCATCCTAAATAAGGTTTAGCATATACTAAGAAAATAAATTCATGATGAAGTCTTATTCTGTGAAAAATACCACGTGAAAAAAAATGCTGCCCATAAGTATGTATTGTATACAAATCAAAGAAAAGGAAAGAAAAAAAAAAGATAAACAACAAACAAAAAGTGGCTCTTGTGTCCTAATAGTAAGAGCAAAGCAGACAGAATGTAGCTGATAGCCATAGTAGTTATTACCTTGACATTAAAATTTTCCAAGGGTGAAGTCTGGCCTGTTTCGTGTAGTTATTTGCTTTAGAACACTCTCCTAGTTTAATAAGGCTTTATGTTTTCAATTAGAGAATTAGTGAATTTTAATACTGCTCAAATTAATTCCTATTATTTCACTTTAAATGCATCTACTTTATCTATTATTTTTTTTAATTTATTTGACAGACAGAGATCACAAGTAGGCAGAGAGGCAGGCGGGGACGGGGGGGTGGGCAAAGCAGGCTCCCTGCCGAGCAGAGAGCCTAATGCGGGGCTGGATCCCAAGACCCTGAGATCATGACCTGAGCCGAAGGCAGAGGCTCAACCCACTGAGCCACCCAGGTGCCCCTACTTTATGTTTTTTAATAGTCATTCTCTTTACCCCATAAGCATCTACTCTAATATTTTGACAAAAACCCTTAGATATGTACTCACTCTTGTAAAATATATAGTACTTCTTTGTGCCTTATAGTTGCATAAATTTCACTCTGTTTCTAACTTTATGCATGAACACCCTGTTTTGAGGATCTACTAGTATCGCTTAATGTCTATTTGGTCTATTTGGTCTATTTCTCTAATCGTTGCCCATTGTTTCATATGATCTGTATGGCGTGTATTTGTCTAGTGATGAACATCTGAGTTGCCTGCACCTTTGCACTAACAGAAATAATGCTTTGATGACTGTCCTCATTCATATTCCCTAATGGACTTATGCTAAAAATCTCTCTGGGATACATATCCAGAGGTGGGGACCAGGAGCTACACGATAAACCTATAGTTAATGTAATTAATTAGCACCAGATTTTATTCCACAGTAATCATACCTATTTGCTCTAGGGGTATATAGTACACCTTCACATATTTTGCATTGCCATTATTTTTAATTTTTTCTCAACCTTATAATTTACAGATACATTCATTGGTATTGTAATTTGAAATTTTGACTAACAGTATGTCTGGGCATCACATTTTTAAAATTTAATTCAGGCAGACTTTCCATTCTAGGAGACAGCTATTTAACCCACTGAGCCACCCAGGCACCCCAGAGACAGCTATTTATAAACTTTGCCCCATTTTTAAAAACTACTTTTCCTCTCTTTTTCTTATTAATGTGCAATAATCTTTTATAGATTTTAGACATTGTCTTATGGGATTTTGACATGAAAGTATCTCATAATTCATATTTATTTATTAATTTTGACATTAGGTTCTTCTATAAGTACAAACGCTAAACATGATGGTAGTAAAAATTTTACGGTTTGAAGTCTTTGGTTCTTACCTTGGTTCTTTCTCCAGTTTCTAGGTCACTACCATAGGCCCCCATGTTGCTTCTATTCATGTTATAGCCTCACCTTTCACATTTAGGTGTTAAGCCAAAGTAAGGAGGTAACAGTTTGTTTTCCCAAAAAGGTGAATCAATTTTCTCAAATTTATCTGTTAAACACTATTTCCCATTACTTTGTGGTACTAAGTTCATCATATATTAAATACCAAAATATATACTTTGATCTCTTTAGAGCTCTTTGTTTTGCTAGAATTCCCCACTTTACACATACTGTTTTGTTTTGTGTTTTTGTTTTGTTTTGTTTGGTTTGGTTTTTAATATTTTATTTATTTATTTGACAGACAGAGATCACAAGTTGGCAGAGACGCAGGCAGAGAGAGAGGAAGAAGCAGGCTCCCTGCTGAGCAGAGAGCCCGATGTGGGGCTCGATCCCAGGACCCTGAGATCATGACCCGAGCTGAAGGCAGAGGCCTAACCCACTGAGGCACTCAGGCACCCCTACACATACTGTTTTTTAAAGAGTTTTATTGTATGGCTTACTATCTGGTAGGGTAAATATTCTAACCTGATTTGGCTGCTGTTAATTTTTTTTCACATAGTCTACCTAAATGCAGACAATTTTAACCATGATTACATGAATTTATAAATTTATTTGTTAAGATATAGCATCTTTAGTATCCTTTAGTATACCATATTGTTTTATCTGTAAGGATAGTATACATCTTCATTTATTCACTTCTACTTTTTTTTTTTTTTTCCTTAGAGAAGGGAGGACAGAGGAACAGAGGGAGAGGAAGATAAAATCTTAAGCAGGCTCCATGCCCAGTGCAGGGTCCCACATGGGGCTTCATCTTAAAACCCTGAGATCATGACCTAAGCCAAAATCAAGAGTCAGATGCTTAACCGACTGAGCCACCCAGGTGCTCTGTATTCACTTGCACTTTTATTTCCTTTAATAGAATTTTTAAATTTTTTGTGTGTAACATTTGTGTACATGTATTTACTTTATAATGTATATTGCTAGAGAAACATGGTATTTTACTTCTCATATTTTGCTGGTTGGCTTTCCTAGTAGAAGGGAATGTTATTGAATTATATGTGTTGGTTCTATAAGTGTTTCTATTGTTCCTTCTGGTTTTCTTTTTTTATTTTATTTTATTTTTCTATTAGAGAGAGAGAGAGAGAAAGCATGAGTGGGGAGAGATAAAGGAGAAGCAGACTCTATGCTGATCAGGGAGCTCAACATGAGGCCCAATCCTAGAACTGCAGGATCATGACCTGAGGCAAAAGCAGCAGTTTAACTGACTGAACCCTCTTTTGGTTTTCAACAATAAGTATATTATTTACAAAAAAATGAGGCTTCTATTTCTTTCCTTCCAATTCATATATCTTCTACTCCATTTTCTCACCTTTAGTGTTTTCTGAGACCAATACCATATAAATTGTGAAAGTAATACTAGGATTTTCTATCTTGTTTCTGATCTAAATAGGAATATATCTAATTTTTTAATCTACATTTTCATATAAAGATTTGTACCCATGTTTTCCACAGATTTGTTAAAATTCTTTTTCATGTGAAGGAAAAATTATACTATGTAATACCTAAATATATTTATCATATGTTGATAAAAAATATACCATTTATCAATATTTATTGAGTTCTTCTTCTATATCTGTTGATTAAAAACATGTGATTGGAGAAAAACTAGATAACCTTAGTTATGCCAATGATTTCTTAGATACAACACTGAATGCATGATCCATAAAAGAAATAATTGATAAATTTGACTTCTTTAATTTTTAAAATTGAAGTTTTAAAATTGAAAACTTCAGGCACCTGGGTGGCAGTCAGTTAAGTGTCTGCCTTTGGCTCAGGTCATGATCTCAGGATCCCGGGATTGAGTCTTGTATCAGGCTCCCTGCTCAGCAGGGAGTCTGCTTCTCCCTCTACCCCTTCTCCCTGCTCATGCTCTCTCTCTCTCTCTCTCTCAAATAACTAAATATTTCAGAATCTTAAATAAAGTTTAAAAATAAAATAAAATAAAATAATAAAATAAAATAAAATTGGAAACTTCTATGAAAGACCATGTTAAAAGAATAAGACAAGCCAAAGACTAGGAGAATATATTTGCAGAAGACATCTGATAAAGGATTATTATCTAACATATACAAGAACTCTTAAAACTCAATAAGAGG
Organism: Enhydra lutris kenyoni; assembly: GCF_002288905.1. Classification (NCBI taxonomy): domain Eukaryota; kingdom Metazoa; phylum Chordata; class Mammalia; order Carnivora; family Mustelidae; genus Enhydra; species Enhydra lutris. The sequence continues at coordinate 53,524,411 of NW_019154085.1, forward strand.
AGTCCCTTGTAGGCTCAGTTCGTTAAGTGTCTGACTCTTGATTTTGGCTAAGGTCATGATTTCAGGGTCATGGGATCTAACCCCACCTCAGGCTCCATGCTCCTGCTCAGTGGGGAGTCCATTTGAGCTTCTCTCCCTCTGCCTCTGCCTCTCCCCTTGCTCCTGTCTGTGTGCACGTGCACTTTCTCTGTCTCCCAAATCGACAAATAAATCTTAAAAAACAAAACAAAACAAAACAAAACAAAAAAAAACCCTCAACAGTAAGAAAAAAAAATCTCAATTATAAAAAGTGGCCAAAGACCTTAATAAACACCACACTAAAGAAAATAAACAAATGTCAAGGAAGCATATGAAAGGCACACTACATCGTATATCATCAGGGAAATAAAAAAAAGAAAGAAAGAAAGAAAGAAAAAGAAAAACACAGAACAATGAGCTACAACTACACACCTATTAAGATATCCAAAACTTAAACCATTAATACCATCAAATGTAAGGAACTCTTATTCATTGCTTGTGGGAATGCAAAATGGGAGAGCTACATTGGAAGATAGTTAGTGGTTTCTTGTAAAACTAAATACATTCTTATCATACAATCCAGCAATCATGCTTTAGGCATTTATCTAAAGGAGTTGGACTAATGGCCCTACACAAAAAGCTACTCACAGATGTTTACAGCAGCTTTACTTAAAATTGCCAAAACTTGGAAGCAACCAATGCGTGTTTCAGTAGGGGAATGGATAAACTGTGGTACATCCAGACAATGGAATATTATTCAGTGCTAAAAAGAAATGAACTCTAAAGCTATGAAAAGACATAGAGGAAACTTAAATGTATATTACTAAGTAAAAAATCAATCTAAAAAGGCAACATATTGTATGATTTTAACTATACCACATCTGGAAAAGGCAAAACTATAGAGACACCAAAATGATCAATGGTTGCCTGTGGTTGGAAGGGAGGAAAAAGAATAAATAGGAGGAGCACTGAGGATTTTTAGGATGGCAGATTTTTTTTTTTTTAAGATTTTATTTATTTATTTGACACACAGAGAGAGAAATCACAAGTAGGCAGAGAGGCAGGCAGAGAGAGAGGGGGAAGCAGGCTTTCCGCTGAGTAGAGAGCCCCATACAGGTCTCGATCCCAGGACCCTGAGATCATGACTTGAGCCAAAGGCAGAGGCTTAACCCACTGAGCCACCCAGGCACCCCTAGGGTGGCAGATTTTTTAAATTATTTTCTCTACCTTAAAAATCCTCTGTATGATTCCGTAATGATGCATACATGTCACTATATATTTGTCCAAACCCATAGATTATTCAACACCTAAAGGAAATCCTAATGTAATCTTGGACTTTGGGTAATTACAATGTGTCAGTGTAAGTTAATCAACTGTAACAAATGAACCACTGCGGAGGGATAATGAGGGCAGCTTTGCTTGTGCATGGGCAGGGAGTATATGGAAAATCTCTGTACCTTCCCTTCAATTTGCTGGAGACCTCAAAGTACTCTAAAAAATAACTAAAGATGTCCATGTGATCTAGTTCTCCTTTAGTACATTCATTAACATGATGAAACTAGCTAACAAAATTCTTTGATATTCTTTTTTTTCTTTTTTTTTTTTTAGATTTTATTTATTTATTTGACAGAGAGAGAGAGAGAGAACCCAAGCAGGGGGAGTGGCAGGCAGAAGGAGAGAGAGAAACAGGATCCCTACAGAGCAGAGGAAACCTACTATGGGACTCGATCCCAGGACTCCGTGATCATGACCTGAGCTAAAGGCAGTGACTTAACCAACTGAGACACACAGGTGCCCCTCATCTATATGGTTTTGAAATAAGACATTATTTAATGTCAATATCAATTAAGGTGTGGTTTTTTTTTCAGGTTTATTAAGTTCTGATTTCAAAGTAATAATTGTGACCCTGCCCTTTTTTAGTGTGAAGTTCTGAGATTTGACAAAAGAATATAGTCTTAACACCAGCTATCACAATCAAGACATAGAAGAGATCTATGGCTGCAAAATTTTCTTTTATGCCCATTCATAATCTGCCCTCATACCCAGTCCTCTATCACTGTAGCCACTGATTGGTTGCCCGTCAGTACGGTTTTGCCTTTTCTGAAGTGTGATATAAATGGAATCAAAGTATATCTCATTTTGAGTTGGGCTTCTTTCACTTAGTGTAATGCACTTGTAATTCATCCATGTATTTCATGGTTTATTCAGTGTTATTGTTGAGTAGTATTTCACTGTCTGGATGCAATCCAGTTTGTTTACACATTCACCATTATATTCGATTTGTACTCACCAGAACAAATATATATATATATATTTTTTCATATGTGAAATGTGTATGAAGAGTCATATTTTGCCCATTTCTTGAATTGTGTTGTTTGGTTTTTTATCATTGAGTTTTCAGTGTTTTTTATATGTTGTAAATCCAAGTCCTTTATCAGATACTTGTTATACAATTATTATTATCATTATTATTATTATTAAAGATTTTATTTATTTGACAGACAGAGAGATCACAACTAGGCAGAGAGGCAGGTGGGGGGCGGGAGGGAAGCAGGCTCCCTGCTGAGCAGAGAGCCCAACTCAGGGCTCGATGCCAGGACCCTGAGATCAAGATCCGAGCTGAAGTCAGAGGTTTTAATCCACTGAGCCACCCAGGCACCCCATTATAATTATTTTTATCACAGTCACTAGCTTATCTTTCAAAAAAGTAGAGGTTTCTTGTTTTTTTTTGAAGTTCCATTGTCATATTTTTATTTTATAGATATTTTTTCTTTTGGTATTATATCTAAATAATTCATATTGGCCTTTCATTCATAAAGGCACAGACAGCAAATATTTTGTTTTTGGGCCACATAGTCTGTATTGCAACTACTTAACTTTGCTATTAAGATGATAAGCAAATGAAGGGTGTGGCTTATTAACAAAAACAGATGGTAGGCCTTATCCAGCCTATAGATTATAATTTGCCATCTCCAAGGCAAACACAAAGTCAATAAAATTTCCCCTATAATTTTTTTCAAAAAAAAATTTTTTTTTTAATAGCTGTAGGATGGTCATAGAGGTCTATGATCCATTTTGAGCTAATTTTTATAGTTGGTGTGTGGTATAGATCAAGGTTTCTTTCTTTTTTTTTAATTTTTTTTTTCCTCCCCATGTGGATGCTCAACTATCCCAGCATCATTTGTTGAAAAAACTAGCTTTTCTTTTTTGAACTGACTTTGCACCTTTGTTGAAATAATTGATATATGTGTAAGTTTATTCTCCTGTTGTCGGGTGGAGTGTTTTTAAAATGTCAATTAGATTAAGTTGTTTGATATAGTTGTTTAGGTCTTCTATTTCTTAACTGATTTTCTGTCAACTTGTTCAATTGATTAATGAAAGAGAAGTGTCGAAGTTTTCAGCTATAACTGTGAATTTTTCTATCCACAGCGTTCTTTCAGTACTATCACTTTTGCTTCAGGTATTTTGAATCTCTGTCTTCGAGTGCGCAGACATTTAGAATTGCTATATCTATTTGGTAAATTGATCCCTTTATCTTATGTAATGCCTTCTTTACCCCTGGTAATATTCCTTGTTCTGAAGTCATTCTGTCTACTATTAATGTAGTTATTCCAGCTTTCTTAAAATTAGAGTTTGCATAATATATCCCTTTTACTTGTAGGCATCATATAAAAACATCTTTTTCTTATCCAATCTGACAATCTCTGTATTTTAATTGATGTGTTCCAATCTTTAACATTTAATATAATTGTCAATATGGCTAGTTATTTTCTATGCATGCTGTCTGGGTTTTGTTTCTGTATTCATTTTGTCCTGCTTTTGATTTAAGAATTTTTTAAACTTTCATTTTATCTTCACTATATGTATAGTTATTTTTTTTTTTTTTTAAGGTTTTCACTAGTTATCCTATAATTTGCAGCTGTGGTCCACAGACCCAGTCTGATTGCTGACTGTATTGGTATGGCCCCAAGTTAAGGATGTTTTAAAATTTTTTAAAGGGATTTTAAAACAAATCAAAATAAGTCCAAACAAACAAAAATAAATAAGAATATGAGATAGACATTGCATATGGTACATAAAGGCTAACATATTTACTATTTGGCCCTTTTGAAATGTGTTTGCTAGCACTTGGTTTACTATGTCCATCTTTAATTAATCACAGTCTGCCTTTGTATTGTGTGATACCACTTCATGTGTAGCGTAAAAACTCAGAAAAGATACACTTCCATGTCTTCCCTACCATCTTTTGTGTTATATTTGTCATACACTATACTTTCAAAAATGTCATAAACATAAAATGCATTAATACTATTTTTCTTTGATCAATTGTCTTTTACAGCAAATAGAAAAAAGTTTAAATGTCTTTCACAATATTCTTTATTTTGACAATTTCTTGAAAGCTTCATGTCTGTGTATAGATTCAGTTTTCTGTCTGGTCTCATATTCCTTCTGCCTAGACAATTTATTTTTAAAACTTGTAGAGCAGATTTTGTCCTAATAAATTCTCTGAGTTTTTGTTAGTTTAATTTTTAAAATTTCTTTGTCCTTTTTCAAAGGTACTTCTACTGGGTTTAAATTATGGATCAATAGATTTTTATGTTTACTTTCCCCACTTTCAAGATGCACAATTATCTTCTATCTTACATAGATGCAACATCTGATCCACATCTTATTTTCTTCCTTTAATTTATTTTCCTTTAATTTACTTCAAGATTTTCTTTATATTTGTTTTCAGTAGATTGTATGTGATGTATGTGTGTTACGGTATTTACCTTGCTTGACATTTTTTTAATTTCTTAAATATGTGGTTTACTTTGTTTCATTATTTTTAGAATATCCTCAGCTACTATCTTTTCAAATCTTTTTTTCTCCCCCTTAGTCTCTTTCTTTTCTTCTCGGATTCTAATTATGTGTATGAGGCTGTTTGATATTGTCCTACAACTGTTCATTGCTCTAATTTTGTTTTTGTTTGTTTATTTATTTAATTACTAATTTTCCTCTTTCAACCCATCTTCATGTTCACTGATTCTTTTTTCAATTCAGTTGAATCTACAGGTGAGTTTTCCTAAAGTATTTTTAATCTTTGTTATATCTTTGTCCTTTACTTCTAGCATTTTCATTAGATCCTTTCTTTCGTATTTTCATTCAACTTTTCCTGTAGTTTTCATCTTCCGGCTAAAATTATTCACAGAGACTTTCATAGAGTTAGAATAGTTATTTTGGATTATCTATCTCATGGTTTCAAATTATGTTCCCTTTATTCAACTTTTTCTGTTGATTGTTTTATCTGTTGACAATGTGCTATTTGTTCCTTTTATATGTTTCACAAGTTTTAGTTGATTGTTACATGAAGTGTGTAAAACTTTATAGAGCCTGAATGTTAATTTTTTTAAGCCTCGAAATATTCAATCTTTTTCTCCTAAACCATTAGTTTAAAGGGTAGAGTTGGTCTAGTCAGGAGATGAACTGGATATGGATTTTGTTGACGCTATCATTACCTTCTGTGCACTAACATCTTCTAATTTTCCCGAGCTCATTTCATGCTTAGAATGAGGGCTAATTTACTTGAGGTTTTATCACAGTGTTCTTGCTTCACCTTTAGCTTTTAGGCCTCTACCTGCATCTGTACCTTGGAGGGGGTTTATCCCCCAAATCTCAACTCTCTTCCTCTTGCTGTTGTTTCTTAATCAGTCCTTGCTAATGTGCTGATTCTCCTAATATCTATGGGTGTGAGCTGGTTTCAGTTCTAGGCAGACTGTATGTTTCTGCATCTCAGAGGTGTGGTTTCCTCAGTTATCCTGCTCCTCTCCAGGTAATATGAGGTCACTAATTGTCTGAGCTCAGGACATTTTTCTGAAATGGTGACAATGGATGTATGAAGAATAGTATGAATTTGAGTTACATTTAAGGGATAACACCAATAAGACTTCGTGAATAACTGAATATAGAGAATGTGGAGATAGAAGTTTGAAGAATATTTTTATAAGAAAATTTTTAAAAAATGCCTACACATTTTGGAAAGATATTTCATATTGGTTATGCATTAATCTAATAAATTTTTTCCTGACCAGTACTTAAGCACCTTTGTTCTGTTAAGCATTTATCACTACCATACTCTTTGTCATTTGTTGAATAAAGGTGAAATCTTTTCTTTGCTCATGGACATAATTTATCTCCTAGTCTTACATTCTTTAATTTTATATATTTATTTCAGAGTAAATTTAATTGATTAGATGTGCACTTTCTTGGTTATAGTAAAAAACTTGTGTCTCCCTAAAATTACTACTTTATTACAATCAGTTATATTCCATGTACAGATTAAGGTATTGGTGAGATATGCCAGAGTATTTTTTTCCCTAAATTTATGCCTTGAGGATAAATTTAACCAGTTTAAATTTTAGGAAAAATGTGTGTGAACTCCATGATTGGCCCACACTCTTAAAGATACCATGATTCTGGAATTCTGAATAGCATCATCACATTTAAAAACCAAATTTCTTAATATTCCTGGATCTGTAGTTTGGCATCTGACATTAATTTAGGAAATTATCTATCATTATTACTTCAAATACTGTCCTGTTACTTATTTCTCTTTCTGATATTCCTGTTATGCATATGTTATACCTTTTGTAGTTGTCTTACAAAATGTGGTGCTTTATTTTTGTTTTTTCCTATTAAAAGATCTTTTCTCTCTTTGATTTCCAGGTTTGGAAGTTCCTATTATCATAATCTTCAAATTCAGAGATTCTTTTCTCAGTCATTTCTAGTCTACTAATAAGCCCATCAAAGGCATTTTTCATTTTTGTAGTATTGTTTATCTCTACCATTTATTTTTTTATTCTTTCTTAGAATTTTCATATATCTGTCTTAAGTGTTATCTGTATTTTTCATTATCACTCTTACCATATTAATTGTAGTTTAAAAAAATTTCTGGTCTAGTTTTAACATACCTGCCATATCTGAATCTGATTCTGATGCTTGTTCAATCTCAACTGGGAGGATGTCTAGGGAGAAATGATGTAGTTAAGTCTCTTTTTAAACATTTAAATTAAATTACTTGATGGCATTAACTGTGCCTTCCTTGACTTAGGATGTTGTTATGCCCCAATAAAATCATTGTAAGTTAAAAATATGATAAGTCAAACATGGATTTAATACACCTAACCTACTGAACATCATAGCTTAGCCTAGCCTACCTTAAACATACTCAAGACACTATTATATAATAATAATTATTATATAATAACAAGTCTATTATATAATATTTAATATCTCATGTAACTTATTGAATACTGTATAGAAAGTGAATCAGAATGGTTGTATGTGTCCAGAATGGTTATAGGTGTATGGGTTGTTCACCCTTGTGATTGCATAGCTGAACAGAAACTGCTGCTCAGCATCTTGAGAGAGAATTGTACCACATATCACTAGCCCAGGAACAGCTCAAAATTCAAAGAATGGTTTCTACTGAGTGCACATTGTTTTACACCATCATAAAGCTGAAAAATGGTAAATGGAAACTTTATAAGTTGAGGACCAACTATTGTAGAATGATAAAGGAGAGTCTGTTTATGGCCCTCATTTATGACAAATCACCTGTTGGTCTAGATTACTGTCTGATTCTTATGAATGTGATTTGATAATCTTTGTTTTCTTAGATTGGTGTTGTTAACAGAATTATCTTTATTCTGTGCAAATAATAATAGTTAAGACACTTTTTTGACAAGAAATGGAAATACATTATGAGAATTTGATGTGATGCCTACCTATTGGTGAGAAGTGAAATAAGAGTTGAAGAAGGTTATGGAAGGCAATTCTCATCAATGGAATTGGGAAAAATAAGCTTAAACCATAGGCTAAGTGAATAAAGTTCCAGGCAGAAGGGAAATTTTCAAGAAAATTTATTTTCCCTGGAGAATGTTACCAATCTTGGTGAAAACTGCATCTCTTATAGACAAGATTGACAAAATGAGATAATAAGAAACACACCTTTGTTTGTTTTTGTTTTATTTGATAGCATTCTGGCCATATATTATGTCTTTGGTGCATGAAGCACATGGGCAAATATTATATTCACTTGCAAAATAACTCAATTAAGACATTTGGTTATTTATTTGTTTTTTAATTACACAAGGAGCTGGAATCAAAAACTAAGTGACCATGGAATTCCAAGGATATTCTGTGAAACAATGATGTTTAAAGGGAAACATCAGTGGAAAGAATTAACAACCTTTGAAATAGTCTTAATTCTAGTAACTACCAAGTGGAACAGATTATTCAGCTGATCACAAATCACCAAGTGGCCAGTAACCTTTATGAACAGATGTCTCTCCATGGTATGGCCACCATTCTACTACAGTGGGTGGATGTGAAAAAAGCTAGAGGGGGTAATTGCCTGAACTCTCACTGACTCACAAATAAAATTCTCCTGATGTGATAGGAATGGAAGGCGTGTGCCACCTATCTCACCTGGATTTGTCATGATCCAGGAAGATGCACTGGATTTAATGCCATTGACCAGACCATGATGAAGGATGTAATGAAAAGAACTGTTTTGGACAACTTAGGTACCTTGGTCTTAGTAGGCTCAATTTGCACTCTCAATGAAATGGAATCCACTATGCCATAAGGAGGGATATTTGAATTCACCATCATATTGCCATAATCTAGCAAAGCAGTAATTGGACTTGTTAACTATAAAAAGCAACTGACTTGGACTGTGTGATGGGAACATCATACATGTCCAAAGGAGAAGTGAAGCAAAGGGAAGAAATAGAAAAACTAATGAAGGTAATAATAACCTATTCAGCTAGTGGCTTTTGAAGAATGTGTTGACATAAGGAATACTGACAGGAATTCCACTAAGAAGATGACAGTGTATTTTAAGTACTTGGTAGAGAAGAGATTCACTCTGATCCAAGGGAAATATGGGCAGCATCTTGGGCCTTATACAACAATTTCAATGGCATGGCCTGGAGGTGTTATGCATAACCTTTTTAGGATTGGTGGATATGGGGCTCAATGTATAGTAATTCATATAAAGTATAAAAATGATACTCTAGAAGGTAGAAAATTAAACCATGTATATATGGAAATTACATGAAGGAGGGAACTAAATTTACAAATTTAGAAGAGATTATTCTCTGGTCCAGTCATCTTTATCGGAATCTGTAGTAGTATTGGCCATTTTGGAGTATGGGGCATTTTTGCCATTACTCTTTTCATGCGGTTACTAATAAAGCCTGCCTTTTGTCCCATTTTGATTGGCCATGCTAAGTGGAAATTTTTGAAATTATCCATGTCCTTCTAAGTAGTAAAAATTAGGCAATACGGAATTGCTAAGGGACAGTACAAGATCTGCATTCTGAATAAGAAAATGGTTGCAGGTGAATTTTGATTCTCTGATTCTCTTTTCAACAGTCTTTTTTCACCAGGATATAAGTCAGCATCTAGAGACTAAAAGCAAATCGTTAGAAGATTAAAAATTTGTTCCTGTGAAGATTTTAGTTGTCTGTGAAGTTTACCTTTATAGTATCTATATATTAATACTACATAGGAAATATAACAGGTCAAGCAGGATTGATGAGTCAATATAGATATGTCTAATGATTTCTTTAAAATACCAGCTTTGGGGGCACCTGGGTGGCTCCGTTGGGTAAGCATCTGCTTTCGGCTCAGGTCATGATCCCAGGGTTCTAGGATCCGGCTCCTTGCTCAGCTGGGAGCCTGCTTCTCTCTCTCCCCCTCTCTTTGCCTATTGCTCTGCCTATTTGCGCGCTCTCTCTCTCTGTTAAATAATTAAATAAAATATTAAAAAAATAAATAAAATAAAACAAAATACCACTTCTGGGGGGCACCTGGATGACCCAGTCAGTAAAGCATCTGACTCTGAACTTCGGCTCAGGTCATAATCCCTGAGTCCTGAGATCGAGCCCTGCGTCAGGTTCTGTACTCAGTGGGGGCTCTTCTCTCCCTCTTCTCCCTCTCCCTTTCTGCCCATCTCTCCACCCTCTCTCTCTAAAATAAATAAAATACAATCTTTTTAAAAAAAGCAGTTTCGAATTCCTATTTCTCATGAAATCTCATGAAATGGAATCCAGCATGACATAAGGATATTTAAACTTATCATCATATTGCCATAATCTAGTGAGATGGTAATTGGACTTGGTAACTGTAAACGGTAAATGTGTTCCTTACGTTGATAACATGATTTATTTCTCTCTTCAAAGGAGGAAATGCAGGAGGAGATAGGAATGTAGTCACTCAAGTGACAGTATTTGTTCAATAAATCTAGACAATATTCAAGGTTAATCCAGTTTGTGAAATTCCTGAGAATATGTGGTGATAGACGCTCTTCAAAATTTGGGGAGTAAGTCACCATCTCTCAGTGAGACTTGCTTTAAGCAAGAAGCTTGGGTTCAACAGTGCTGTTCAGGTTTTGATAAAATTACATTCCTTATCTAGGCGTCCTTTGAGCTTCTCTCCACACATTTAAAATAATAATATCATAATCTGAATCTGACTCTGAACAATAACAACAACAACAACAATGCTGAGAATGGCCAGCAATCCCTGTACCTACAGATTAAAGATCACTCCAAACTTCGCTGTGAAAGAGAGAAGGCGCAAGGCGGTCAACGTTCAGAGGCAAAGCTCACACTTTATTGGTCCTTCCGGATATTCCCAAATCCTTATCACAGTTTCTCAAGCACAAGATGTGTGACAAGGGGTCTTACTGAAACTAGGAGGATCTATTTATAGGAAAGACAAGATATGCTAATCTGTATGTTCTGTGAGTTCTGCTAAACATAGCCGAAGAGACAATGCATACATCTCTTAGCTCAAAGGGCAGTTGTTTGGGCTGAGAAAGCTTCAGGGACGGTAACTCCCTTGGGCGTTCCAACAGCAGAGTCGTTGAGAAGGCTTTGGCATTCCAAAGGCCTAAACAATTCTCTGAAACCTTCCCTGCCCCCTCAGTGGCCTCTGGGTTTCATTTTAGCTAGCCAGGTATTATGGCTGATTTCACGCTCTACATTAACTCCACCACCACAACACATTAAAAGTCTTATTAAGAGTGATGACATATGCAGTTCCCATCAGCTCTATGGCCTGACTGAGCCGGTAGTGGTAGAAGTGTTTAAAACTAGAATATATGAGGGCTAGAGTGTTTGGCAGAAATTGAATAAGGCTATCCTGCAGAGACATTGAGGTTTTGAACTCAAAGGCTCCCCATTCGAAAGAATATTTCTAGTTGTTACTGGTCATAGGTAAAATGTAGCCCCATCACAGAAGGGCATCAGATAATTCTGAGGCTAGAATAATGATCACCTCTTGGAAGATGTCAGAAGACCATTTGGAGAGAGATAAAAGTTCATGGAGAGGGAGTGCAAAAATTCAGGATTAGTATATCACATGAACATAGTATATATGTATATATGTATGTAGTATATAGTATATATGAACTTCACTGTTGCTTCACTGCCAGGGCCGACAACAAGTGAGTCTCCTAGGACCTCCACAGCACTTTTAAATTGAGGTCTGAACCTTCTGATTTTTTTCCCAGCTGAGGCAAAAGAGGCTACTTAGTTTACCGATAAGAGTTCTTACACTGAAGGACATGTTGCTATCTAGAAATCAATCATACTCTACCTTACAGAAAGTAAAACCTTGGTGGAAGAGGCCAAGGGCAAATCCGCAGTGGGCAAGACTGAGACCCGCTTATTTAGCAGAAAAGAAGGTTGGGTCCGGACCACAGGGGAATGTTTGGATATTTGTAGGCTCCTGAGCTATAGTTAATGGCCCTGTAGTATGTACAGGTAAATGGAGCTTTTAAAAAGCACATTTTCATATAGGACTCTGATCTTTGCAAATCTCTTGAGGAAGTTAGAGGAATAATTTAGAAGTGTCATGTAAATGCCAAATAAAAATATCAGTTGACAGCTCAGGAGTCGAATGAAATACAAAGGCAAAAATAGTCAAATCCCAGAGCAGATGCCAAGATCGTGCACCAATGAGCCAACATGGTATACTCACCTTGCACTGGATGAATCCACCAATACAGGAAACTGCAATCACTGCTGACAAGAAGGGAATTGTTTGGAAATATCTGTCAGTAAAATTTCCCCCCAATACATGCCTATATATGGCTAACAAATATATTATATTGAACATCTACCCAAAGGGCTACGAATTGGTCAACTGTGGTTGATACTTAATCTGATAAGCTTTGCTTACCTATAAAAGATACAACCTTGGAAACTATGATATAATTATTTGGAACAATAGGTTTCTATGAATTTGACCTCCCTGGACGCATCTTATATATAGGCAAGGTTAGTTCATAGTGCTATGGGCAAGGAAATGTTCTAGGCATTTACATGGGTTAACACTTTTAATACTACAGCAATTCTACAACCCAAACTTTAAAGATGAAGGAACTGAATCATAGAGAGGTTAAGCATATTTCCCTAGGTCTTGCAGAAAGTTAGTGGTAGAGTCCATAAAGTTTGCATTGGCTTCTCTGCTCCTAAGCAGTATCCGATACTGCTTCTTCAGTCACATGTTGATCAGAATTAAAACAAACAAGCAAAAGAAACAGAAAACCAATTTAGCAATGTATTAGGAGAATCTTAAAAGAAGTCATTTTCTGGCACATGCAGCATGTTTTTAACACAGTAAAACAAGATCCAAAATAATGGCTGGACATATAGAAATGATTACTCAGATCATCATAAATAAAACACTAATAAGGCAAATTAATATACAGATGCTAAAATTATAACTTTAGGATTTTTGATTTTAAAAGCAATTAATAAAAAAGCAGAAACACAATTCATGTTCATTATGATTTGTCACTATGTAAATTTGAAGCTTTAATTTAAAATTGGAAGGGCATATCACAAAATGTTGATTGTGAATATATTTGAGTTGTGACTCTAGGAGTCATTTTTTTTCCCTCTTTTGATTTTTATGCATTTACCAAATTTAGGATAACAAACACATTTCCTTTAAAATGGAAAATCATTTCTTAAAAAGACTTTCTTCTATTCCTCTGCACAACTAATATTAACTGTTGCTTGCATATATTTGCTTGCATATTGGGAAAATAAATTGTTTTCTGTCTATATTCATCAATTCCATAGTGGCCAACTGGTCATCTCTGTTTTTATGTACCATGAGGATATATTTTAATACCCTTGCACACATGCCATTCAAACAAAATTCTCTTAATTCTATGAAATTCAGTGCCTTTATTGGTTGGTTTTGCCTTAAAAATGCCTTATGCTGAATTCAACTCTAGTTTTTTCTTTTTACTCACATGGAAAGTGAAAGAATGCTTGGTGACTAAGTATTTCTCAGTCCACTGTGAAGATCTCTTGCTAATAAATAGACCTGATCATCCTATGAAGATCCACCCGGTACAAAGGGAGCTGAAAACTGCCTACATTCTCTGCCATCTCTACAACTGTATCTTTTGATTTTATTGTAGCTTTTTAAGAAGCATCATAGCTGGATATGACCAAAATAATTTACACGCAGCATATTGGAAAGCATAAAGCTTATCTTAATAAAATATATGCCAAGGTCATCCCTCTAGATAAGATAAACATGATATAACTTAGCGTTTAAACATCAGGGAACAAATGAAGTTGAATTAATATCATTGCAGTAACACATTTAGTTACTTTCAGAATCAGTAACAAAGATAAGCAAGGTGTTTGAATTCTCAAGGTATTATTCCCTTTTCGGATATGCATTTTTATAAAGTTCAGAATGTTTTTAAAACTGCTAGGAGCATTCAATAAAGATAATGAATAATGTGTCCTAATGTGTTAACAGTATATTTTATAAGGACTATTGTTTGCCTTGTGACTCAAAGAAAAATTTGACACATTACGTATCTCACAGAGGATGTTTTATAATAAAGCTTTATTTCTTAAATTTTAATCTTTAATCTTTCAAACAAGCACAATGCTGAAGCCCCCCCTTTTGTAAACTCTAGATGTGGTTTAAAAGATTAAGAAAAATAATTTCTTTTTGTCCATATGCCATTAGATTTTATAAGCAAAACAAAAATATTTGACACATTTCCTCTGTTTTTCATCACCAAAACAAGAGAGTTTGAGAATATTGCAAATTTATGTTGGACACAAAGCAGTGTCATTTCAGTATCAATAGAATGCTTTGACATTTTGACCTCATTATTTCATCAAAATTAAAAAGGAAAACGATTTTATTTGAATGAATATACATACCATCATAAAATTATAATACTGAGAAGCCAACATTTTTTACTAAATAGAGTAGAATTTCTCCCTTTTTTATCATCAGCAAGGTTAAATAATACAAAAATTAAGGTTAGGGAAGTCTCCATTAAGTGAGTTCTTACATCAGGAAATGTCCTATGAGATTTAAAAGATGGTTTTCTTATCTCAACATGACAAATGTTACCACTTTTGATGACCCTAAATAATTATTCTATTATCTAAATGTTTTTATATTCAAATAAGACATTTAAAAAATTGCTGCTGACTTGCTGTGTGACCTGGAGCCATTCACTTAACCTCTCTGTTTCTGGATAGGAATCAGATTAAGATTAATTATCCATTCATGCTTTGCTAACATAGAGAGAAAATGAGAGAGACTCTGTAAACTAAATTAAGTGTTAAAATATGTCATACACATTCAAGGTATTATTCAAATGCATAATCATACATAGTAATGTCTGTCAGCATTTGAATTAAATGATAAGCTTAGATATTTAAAAGTGGTTTTGTGTGGAATTTAGAAATTCAACTAAGGCCAGAGATTTCCCCCAATTCATAATCCATATTAAATGGTTAGGGGGAGAAATAACTAGAGATTAAGCTTTTATTCAAAATCGAATCCAATTTTCCTACATTTAAAAAATCTTAGTTTTCTTAGAATGATATTATTCCTTCAGAGAAAGGGGAAAAAGACTTTTCCTTGAAAAACTGTCATTGGTCAAGTCATTATTAGTAATCCTTTGACACCTCTGGGGAATTAAGATTCCTGATGTCCAGCCTTAGGTAAGGAGCTAATTAATTAGCTGTGCCTCGAGGAATTCAGCTACACTGTTTGAACCTCACTTTCTTAATCTAAAAAAAAAAGAGGAGTTTAGAGCTAATGACTTCTAGAAGTAATTTCAGAATGAACATTGATGATTTGTAATCATTAAAACTATTTTTACAGCCTCGTCAATTCTAGAACATAACAATTATAAAACACACATACACATTGGCTTAAAAATAAGAAATAGATTAGCAACCAGCTCTCTGGGCTGCTTTCAAGATGGCACCAGTTTCTACGCACACAACTCCTTCAAAGATCAAATAAACTTGTTGCACCGCTCTCATGGACCTACCTGACCAAGTCCTGAGGAGGGGAAACATTTCCTCTTGCCACAGGGGAGGGGCAGAGGTACTTCCCTAACATTTGAGTCTTACCTCATTGTGGATGACAGCCATGTTCTCTAGGGAGGGTATTTGGGTTTTATTATCACAAGCGAAGGACTGAAGTGGGTTGTTTCTTTTGTCTAATTTAGCACTTTTACATTCTTTTATTACTGAGTTACCAATTGCCTTCAGAATTGAAGCCCAGACCTTGGATGAACCAGAGTTCAACTCTAACATGCCCACACTCCAAACATGTTTTTGTTGCTGTTTGGATCACGGGGGTCTGCTTAATTTGTATTTCCTCCCTCCTTAGGTCTCCTTCAAACTTATTTTTTTCCCAAATATTCTTCTCCATTTACTATAGGATTTTTTATGACCAGCTGCACTCATCTGTTCGAGTGTTCCTGCACTTCCTTCGCCATATGTGCATTCTTAATAAGTTTCTTGTGGCCAGTCAATCATGAACCATTTATAATTTAAGCCATTTATAATTTAAGCCTTAGCCACATACCAAAGATTTCACTGTTATTCATGTGCTCCTTTATCTGCTTTTACTTGCAAACTAACTATCATTCGCTCCACCAGAAGCAATCATCCACCATCTGTCAATCTGAGACTCACTTGTCTTGGAAACTGAAGCCTGGTATTTAGATACTGCAGGTATTATGAGCACTTCTCATCTCACACCCTTCTCTCTCTTCTCCATTCATTTTTTTATTGTTAACAAGCATCTTTCCCGATGTTTTCTATGCTTTGTGACTTGTCTTCTACGTAGATATTTTCAGCATGACTACATTTTTGAAAGAAAAGTGGTGCCATTATATTCACCTTGTCATTTTTAAGTATATCTGAAAGCAATGGGAACTTTGCCAGAATAAGAAACACGGCAATAATTCATTACATAGAATTTTTCCCCTAATTTTATTATAGGAAGCAACTGGATATGTTAATTACATAGACTAATTAAAACTATATGATAATGAATTATCAAAGAAATTTTATTTTTATCTTGAAAAGTAATTCTATTTTTCCTATCCATAACTCTCTTGTGTTGTATTCACATAACTCTTTTCAGAGGAAAAACAGAAATGGGGAAATCTCAACATGAAATTCATCCTTATTTCCTGAATGTTAATTTGTGAGTGTATAGAGGAAGAAATAAATGTCAAATTAAGCTCATAAATGTTGTTATCTGAGGAAAGCCCTCTCAAAAATGGAAGTGAGAAGCTCTTAATTTATAACATACTTCAAAAGTTGATAATGCACCTGTCTGAAATGGGATAGATGTTTTGTCTTAAAATTTCTACATAGATGAGGTCTTTCCCTTCTTTAAGTAAAAGCAATTAAGAAAATAACTATTATCGTGCCTTACCACACTCAGTGAGTTAATAAAAACTTTCACTGAAACACTTTTTGTGCCATAATTTTCACATAAAATACTTCTCTATTTTTCATTTTCAAGACAACTACCAAGTTTCCAGAAAGAACTGTGAAGTACTTAATGAGACATTTATCTGGTCTATGTATTTTATATTTAGCTGATAATATAATGAGGCCAAGGTACTGGAATGAAACATCCCTAACATTTCACATAATTTTCCACTTCGTCTCCACGATTTTTGGTATTTCAGCAGGGTATTTTAACTTTTTGATGTTTTGAACTTTACCATCACTATCAATAATCACACTCTCAGATGTAGCATCCTACTAAACCTTATCCTGAAAAATATATTTTCATTTATCTTTGAGTATATTGTTAAGATGATTGCAGTCTAACAAACAAAGCAATATGTTTTAAATTTGATTTTTCTATAGTACCATATGAATTTTTTTTTATAACTCTGATGTTTCCTCATGCACATTTTAAAACCGTATTACAAAAAGTAGAATTTCTTATGGTTTTCCAAGTCATTTATAATTTTACATGTATGCCTCTCAAAAATATAGTTAATTATTACACTTAATAACATATAGCTAATAATCCTATAAAAATGTAAAATACTTCCATCTGGTATTTTTTATTTTCCAAACACATGAAAGCATACATTGTTACATTCATTGTTACATGAACAACTGAAAATCAATATGTGTAACAGGAAGCATAAGAAATTCTCTGTAATTTTCTTCCCTTTTGTGTATTTTAACATTACTTTGAAAAGGAAAATTAAAATTATAGAAAAAATATTCATTTATTCTCTTAAACATATTTCTCCTCTGAAATGTATATCTTATTCCACGTTCCTTCTTAATTCATATGACAGATCAATCTGTCATCAAAGATCGACAGCAGTTAAGAATCTTGCTGTAATAGGAAGAAATTGTTTCTCTTTTCTACAGTCTGCCACAATAAGAAAGGGGAGCACATAAGAAAGTTCTACATAAATAGCAAAACACTATCCAAATAAAGTTGTTATTGTTTTACTTATTTTCAAGAGGTGGTTTAACTTAGTGAAACATGTAAGAATTGTCTCTATAAAATTGGCCCCTAAACTGTGATTCCTGAGCAAGTTAACTCTTCTGCCTCAGTTTCCCAATCAATGAGATGAGAGATGATGGTAATAACCATACTACATTCCTCACAGGATTGCTATGATTTTGGAGGTGGTATAAATCTGGCAGTGACTCTAAGCCATGAACAACATATAAGGAATCATCATTTTGCTTTAATTTCTGGCAGACTGATTTATATGCTCAATTAAAGTTTATAGAATGAAGAATCAAGAAATCCTACATGTAGAAAGATTGGCATCAACTTACAGCTCTCACTTGATTTTTTGCTATTTCATTTTATAGAATTCTACAGATCAAAAATTAAAAATTAAATAAATATGTTGGTAAATTTCCCAAGAGTGAGGAAAATACATAATAGTTTCGTGTGAATACTGTTGAATAAGATAAGCAAAGGAGAGTAAGTAAAATTTCACCCAACTCATAAAATACTGCAGAAGAAATTGCAATCACATCTACTATCAAAATTTCATGGTTCCCACATAGAAACACTCTCTTGTTTCCTGATTCCATATGGTAATCTACTGTTTTCCTTTCCTTGGATGATTTTGAGATACAATCGAGTGCACTGAATATATTAGAATACATTTGCAATTTAATTAAAAAATTCCCTTTTTGTATTTGGGCACAAATATCCAGAGGCACTAGGTTAAATACATATAGGTAGCTGATAGGTAGATAGATAGATAGTAAGAAAGTAAAAATAACAGAGGTAAAGTTTCTGATAAATAGTACAGGATACAAACAATAGTTTAAATATTCCCATACCTATTTAAACTATAATAATAGTTTAAATATTCCTATATAATTTGGGGTTATTTAGTGCAGATAAGATATGTGATCAAAGAGTTAAAGAAAGAGGAACTTTTAGAAGTTGGGCCTACTGTTAAGCATGGAGGAAAATCATTATGTGTCAGGATAGAATTTTATTCTTAGAGACAAAAGAATAGTCCCAGGATGGCTGAGAGGGGAAATTCTGCATTGTGTTCATAAAATCCTGAGCAGAGCCGCCGAGGGAAAAGCGAAAACTCCACAGAGATTGCTAACATTGAGTTGGCCCAAAATGACAGAGGACACATGGAATGTGGATAAAATATGCTTAAAATGGGCTCAGGTAAATTCCTCTCTGCCAAAATGAAATTCAAGTATGAAGAATGTATTCCCCAGTGAGCAATGCTGCAAATTGATTTTTAGGACCCTTACCAACTGTCCATAAATAGAAAAGTGCATGTTAGTAGTTGTGGATGGATTTTTCCATTTGTATTGGGAACTTCCCTATGACTAGAAGTACTTCAGTGGGAAGTGTCAGCTAACAAACTGCACAAGAATATAGGAATATTCTCGATTGACATTAAAAGAGCATATAAAGCCTTGGGAAAGTTCTTTTGACAAGCTCTAGCAAACTGCATATGTAGAATAGCATAAAGTAGTGCAACATTGAATAATCCCCCAATGTGGTTTTTAATTATTATTGCTATCAGCTTATGCAATAAGCTTGAGTTTTCAAGGTGGAACGATCGAATTACTAAAATAAATAAATTTGAAAAATTTCTTATTAAATTAATTATCTTTTAATTGCATTGTCTGGTGTTTCATTCAAATGATCCAGTCAACGAATAGTAGCACAGTTCTTTTTAACGTACAATAACTTATAGAGTCCTAATTTCACTTTTTCTGGCTTTCTACTTTTTAGCACTTCTTTAATTTCTTCTCCTAACTAACAACTGTGAAGTGGTCAAAAGGCAGGGATAAGGAGGAAAGAGAATAGGAGGAATCCACAGGGTGTAGATAATCCACAAACAGGCTAATTGGTCCCTGGATAATTGCTGATCTCTTCAGCGGCAATGCAAGTGAGAATTCCAGGAAAATGAAAATACTTTATTTATATCTGTTCAAATTTTGTTTTCAAAAATAAAAGTACTAATCAGATGAGTTTAAATATTTTATCAACATCTCTGATCTATAACTACTTTCTAAATATTCACACACTGCCTTTGCCTGCATTATCATGGGCTTGTATTTTCATTCATTTGTAACTGAATAAAGTCCTGACTGATATGAAACTAAAAATAAGGACAAGAAACCATCTGTGTTCCTCTGCCCCTTATTTTTCTTCACTTTATTGTGATTCTGCCTCAGCCCTATCAGTGACAAGCTGTATGACCTTGTTCAATTACTTTATCAACATTACACAAGAGGGTTTTCATTTCTTGAATAAGAATATGCTACAACATTAAGGTATTCACAAAAACATTTAAAGAATGCCTATTTCATGAAAGGCTTATGCTTGGCATGAAAGAAACTCCAGCAATAACTAAATCATAATCCTTGTTTTAAGAAGCTAATATTCTCTAAGGAGATAAATACCTATAATAGAAAACCATGTTATTTCCACTTAAGATCATGAAACCAAAATACAATGGATGTGAAGAGATAACTTCAGCTTGGAAGAGTAGAGAGAGAAAGCATTATTGGGAAAATGGTATTTGACCTGGGTCCTCAGAGATCTCTAAAATTTGTCAACTTGTGGTGTCCTAACTGATCTGAAATTACAAAGAATGAAAAAGAAGGTACATGCTACGGAGTTGGGAAGCACAGGGAATTTTTAAGGAAGTATGCACGGTGTTGTTTGGTTGAAGTTTTTAGTGTATGTAAAAGAGTTGTTGGACACAGGTTGAACAGACAATCTGGGACTCTGAAGTTCAGGGAGAACATGATTTGATCATGAATAATTTTCAGCAGAATGATTGTTCTCTAGAAATACTTAGCTTGATACAATGTGTGGTGTTAACACAGAAAAGAGACTCTAGGTAGGTGGAACTAGTAAGGAGGCTATTTTAGTGATGTTTCTGATGGGTGATTAGTAACTGAACTAGAATGCTGGTAGTAGAAATTGTAAAAGAAGAAGAAATGCAAAAGGCACACAACTTGTTTCCTAGGTAGAGAGAATCAAGACCACTAACATTTCAAATTGGCTGAGTAGAGGATAGTTCCATGAAATAAAATAAAGGAATCCAAAGAGAAGTCAGAATGTAGCCAGTTATCTGTGATTATATTCATTGACTTTGACATATTAATAGTTAACCAATTGGTCACTGAATAGAGTATAATTGGATTTCTGGACAGAATGTGAGGTTGTGAATAATACCTTTGTTCAAATTATAAAAGTGGATGAATTATCAAAAAATATAGGTGAAGAGCAAAGAAGTTGCCTTAGAATAATGCCATAATTTGGAAGTTTGAGAATAAAATATGGGCCACAGATTTAATATAGAAAGAGCAGTTAAGGCATGGAAAGAGAACACAAGTAGCAAATGATCCTAGAAACAAATACAAGAAAGAAAAAAAAAATGTGTGAATACTTTATGTGTGGCAGAGAGGGAAAGCAGCTAAAGGCACAGCAACAAAATTCATGTTGGTCTTGAGAATTCCCATGGAGTTTTAAAAACAAATGCTCAATTTGATCTCTCAATTTCAACTTGGGTTTTTATGGTGAATAATGTTTAGGATTGAAAAAGAGATGTATTGGGGGCACCTGGGTGGCTCAGTCAGTTAAGCATCTGAATCTTGATTTCAGCTCAGGTCTTGATCTCAGGTTGTGAGTTCAAGCCCAGCATTGGGCTCCACACTGGTTGTGGAGCCTACTTAAAAAAACAAACAAAAGATAACGGTCAAGATGGCGGAGAAGTAGCAAGTTGAGACTACT
Source organism: Enhydra lutris kenyoni (assembly GCF_002288905.1). Lineage (NCBI taxonomy): Eukaryota > Metazoa > Chordata > Mammalia > Carnivora > Mustelidae > Enhydra > Enhydra lutris. The sequence goes on from NW_019154085.1 coordinate 53,546,059, forward strand.
TCAGGTAGCGGGAGATCAGCTAGATAGCTTATCTAAAGATTGCAAACACCTACAAATCCAACAGGAGATCGAAGAGAAGAAGAACAGCAATTCTAGAAACAGAAAATCAACCACTTTCTGAAAGGTAGGACTGGCGGAGAAGTGAATCCAAAGCGACGGGAAGATACACCACGGGGGGAGTGGCCAGCTCCCGGCAAGCGGCAGAGCAATGGAGCACAAAATCAGGACTTTTAAAAGTTTGTTCCGCTGAGGGACATCGCTCCAGAGGCTTAACTGGGGTGAAGCCCACGCGGGGTCAGCGTGGCCTCAGGTCCCGCAGGGTCACAGAAGGATCGGGGGTGTCTGAGTGTCGCAGAGCTTACAGGTATTAGAACGGGGAAGCCGGCTACAGAGACAGAGCCAAGGAGTGAGCTCTAAGCTCGGGGTTACCTTGAACCGGTCACAGGCTCGGTCAGCTCGGAGCGCAGCCAGAGGCCAGGGTGACGGGAGTAATTGGGTGCTGTTCTCTGAGGGCGCACTGAGGAGTGGGGCTCCAGGCTCTCGGCTCCTCCGGGCTGGAGACTGGGAGGCCGCCATTTTCATCCCCGTCCTCCGGAACTCTATGGAAAGCACTCAGGGAACAAAAGCTCCCGAAAGCAAACCCGAGCGGATTACTCAGCC